>NC_042300.1:13342697-13382697 GCF_901000725.2 Takifugu rubripes | reverse complement strand
GGGTGACACTGCTGGGCCTGCCCCCACCTACCCAGGTCTGGGGTGACACTGCTGGGCCTGCCCCCACCTACCCAGGTCTGGGGTGACACTGCTGGGCCTCCCCCCCCCCCCCCCCCCACAGCCCAAATCAGCCACAAGACAACAAAGGACACTTGAAGATGGAGACAAATTCTATGTGAATATTATAAATTCGATGGGAATATTACTGGAGCGAGGTGGTCACATGACCCCGTAACGAAGCTCTTCCATTGCAGTCAGAAGAAGAAAAGCCTTTTTCGCTCATCGTTCTCCTCCTGAGAAGTTTCCAGCTTAGTTGAGAGTTCAATTATCCCTGCAGTCAACTACAATAACGCAGCTTCGTGTTGGGCGCAGCCATTTTTGTTTCTTTTCCAAGTGAGTCCAACAGGTTTTCAGATGTTTGCTGTGTCTGACTGAGCAAAGGCCCATCGAGTCTCGGGGGTTTCTCAGAGTTCCCTGGTTTAGATTTCTACCCAGGATTCAGTTCAGTTTCATATCTCAAATGGGTTCTTTGTGTCCTTCCAGAACCCGCAGGGATCCGCTCCGTCCCTCTCGCTTTGTTATCAGATCAAATCATTGAGAGCAGTGTGTCCTGCTCAGCCGTCTGTTGGGGAATATGAAAAACACCAAAGGTTCAGCAGCACCACGAGAAAGTGTCGACAGCCTTCATGACAAGAGGAACGTGAAGAGGACATTTCCCCGAGGCATCCGTCCTCCGCGGACAGTGTTTCACTCCCATCAGCAGATCGAGACCTGATCGCTTTACATGGAGCTGAAAATACTGTAAACACACACACACACACACACACACACACACACACACACCTACAGCTGGGTGCGGTTCAGATGCAGATGCTAGTCCGCTGCCCATCAAAGCCCCATTGATTTTCCTTCTCTCAGCGTCAGGCTGTCTTGTCGACAGACTCCTCCGGCTGTGGAAGATGAATTATTCACGGTCCAGCTTTGCCAGAATCTGTAAATAAATACTTAACTAATATTGGAACCCGCAACCCGCAGGTGTTAGCTTACAGCAACGGGAGAGAGACAGAAACTCACCCTGAGGCAAACGCTCAGTCGACCGTGTCGGCATTTGTAATTCTCTGGTTTTCATGATAACGCGCCCCCGTCACACAGCTGATTGGGTTCCCTTGATAAACCCTGAAAGTAGCGCTCGGAACCACCTGTTTGGACCTGGTCCTGCACTGTGAGAGCGCCACAGGCCTCACTGCAGCAACACAGGAATAAACCTGCAGGCGTCAGTGGATCTAGTTCCAAACCAGCAAAGGAATCCCGTCAGCCTACATCTTCCCCTGGAGGGGCGCCTAATGATGAGTGATAAATGGTGGAGGGCCATGGCGGCCATGGCGACCATGGCGACCATGACGACCATGATGGCCACACTTGAATCCCTCTGCTGGAAGCTGCAGGTCTCAACCCTGATTTGTGATTGTCACCGCACAAATGCTGAGAAGAAAGAAATTTTCCATGTAGCGTTTGCAGCACATAATGAGGTTTGTAATGAGATCAGCGTGCACGGCTCCGTCAGTGAGCGCACGGCTCCGCGCACGGCTCCGTCAGTGAGCGCACGGCTCCGCGCACGGCTCCGTCAGTGAGCGCACGGCTCCGTCAGTGAGCGCACGGCTCCGCGCACGGCTCCGTCAGTGAGCGCACGGCTCCGCGCACGGCTCCGTCAGTGAGCGCACGGCTGGTGCAGCCTGTGATCCAGGCTGACGGCTCTTTCTGCTCTCTCTGCACGGATGTGGAGGATTGAAGGAAGAAGTCTTGCTCTTGCTAGCAGCTCAGCGTGTCTCTGCTAACGTGGAGCTCAGAGCTTTAATTAGAGGATTTATTCTGCCGGCAGACCCAACTGTGAACATTTCTCTGGTGCTCTAAGGCTAAATGCTAACTGGAACAAAAACCCTAAATCTACAAATTGGGCTCTCTTATGAGATATTATCAAGTCATTTTTAACTGTTTAAAGTAGCATCACAATGGGCTACTAAACCATAATTTCTTTCAACAACATAGTAAAGTGACAGAAATTGAAAGTATCTATAAGAATATCATTTTTCCTTGCAATAGTTTTCATCTTTTGCTTAAAATGAAGTAAAAACACAGTTTCTTTCACTACGGAGGTGTCTGAAAAGACCAAAGTCCATATGATGGTTGATGGATTTAAGAGGGTTTTTGGCTCCATGCGGAACACCACAATAAGCCTGGTGATCATGTGCGTGAAAGGTCAAATATCTGCACTTTAAAGACGGATACATTTGAACAAGTTGGTTGAACTTGAATTGATAAACTTGAAAATAAGAATTCAGACCTGAAACTCAAATTTGCCTGTAAACATTGTTGCTAACCGAAGGCTTTGGTGGATGCTAAGTCGTTTTCTGCACTCTTCAAATATCAGCGGCTTCATTTCTATTGTTAGAACTCTTCAATTACAGTTGTTAAAGGCTTTTCTCCACAAAGGTCATTGGATAAACAAAGATGAAGGTTGCTGGTTCGAACCCCCCACACCACAAGTTGGGGCACCCTTGTCTGAGACATTGCCGTGTGAAATAGCTCATTCTTAGCGCTACACTTAGAGGTTCGAGGTCCTGAAGGATATCTGCAGGTGCTGGGATTCCTTTATTCCGAGGGTTCTGTCACAACAGCTCTTATGGATATGAGCGTGCGTAACGTGAGCAAGTGAAGGTGTCATGAACACACACGGACCTCTCGTGCACAGGCCGTGCACGTGCCAGCGTGTCCCTGTGCGTCCTGTCCTGACCCCTCCCCGAGCTTTAATGAGGCGTTGATCAGGAGCTCCTCTTCCAGCGCACGCCCTCTTTAACCTTCGGTGTTTGTGTGCATGTGCCCTCCGTCACAGCTCTTCTATTATTTACCGCGTGTCTCGGTCAGGATGGCGCTCGTGTGTGAGACCAGCAATCACCTCTGAGTAAACAACCGCTTCCGAGGACACGGGTGACCCTCAGATTCACATGCACGCACCCGTCCAACCTCGTCCTCTCTGACCACATCTGAGTTCAGATCGATAAGGTCCAAGCAAAGCCTGGACGAGCTTCCTCTGCTAGCTTGTTGTGTGTTTGTCAGTTGTGTTGTGTTGTGTTTCCAGGCCCGGTCTGGTGATCTAGCCGGAAAAACAGCCAGAAAACAGCCAGAAAAATGGCCGAAAAAACATCCGAAAAACAGCTGGAAAAACAGCCAGAAAACTGCCGGAAAAACAGCCGGAAAAACAGCCGGAAAAACATCCGAAAAACAGCTGGAAAAACAGCTGGAAAAACAGCCAGAAAACAGCCGGAAAAACAGCCAGAAAAATGGCCGAAAAAACATCCGAAAAACAGCTGGAAAAACAGCCAGAAAACAGCCGGAAAAACAGCCAGAAAAAAGCCAGAAAAAAGAGCCAGAAAAAAGAGCCAGAAAAACAGCCTTTCTGGTCAGAAAAACGACCAGAAAATTGACCAGATAAACGACCAGAAAAACAGCCTGAAAACGGCCAGAAAAACGCTGAAAAAACAGCCAGAAAAACAGTCGGAAAAACAGCTGGAAAACAGCCAGAAAAACTGCTGAAAATTAGCCAGAAAAACAGCCAGAAAAACAGCCATGGGGGCTTGTGGAATTAATTACTGCACATCTATTAGATTTATTTTCTACGCCCAAACATGAAAGGCTGTAATTTGGTCTTGGAACCTTCTTTCATGGTTCTTCCTCCATCAGACGCGCAAATGCAGAATTCAGTCACAACTAAAAGTGTGCAGTCGTTGTGTAGCTCTTTAAATTATTCCATATAATGTGAAATGGCTGTGAAAACTCGCAAGAATTAAATTTGCTCGGCGACGCCAATTTACACGAGCTGATTTTTGAAGTTTGCTGGAGCTGAAATTTGGGAATCGATAAAGTGTTGCCATAGAGCCAAAAACACAAGATGCAAAGGAAGTTTGGGAAAATGTGGAATGAAAATGAGTTTTTTATTGTTATTATCAACCTTTTTACACGCACGCACGCACGCACGCACGCACGCACGCACGCACGCACGCACGCACGCACGCACGCACACACGCACACACACACACACACACACACACACACACTCTTCACCGTTCCTCTGAGTTCCAGAGGTCCTGATGGCAGCGCAGGCTGTTGAAAGCTGAACTAGAGACGGGTTTAGCTTAATCCCCATTTGAAAGCTATATTCCTTCTAACTCCATCCTTCCTTAAACTCCTCTGGAGACAGACAGGTGGGACACACAACCAGACACACCCGGGCCGTGCCTGCAGAATCAAGACTGTCTGACGTTTGTGATTCTGAAGAACTGGGAACTAATGAGGTTATTGCACAGAAGGGGCGCTAACCTAGCTAGAACTGTCAGGTGCTAGTTCTGAAGGGAACTTACAGGGTCCCTGTGGAGAGAGTTAGCGATTACCTGGGTGTCCACATTAGAGGACGTGACATGGACAAACCACATCTCCACCTTGGTGAACGATGGCGGGGCGACTCCACGTCGGCCATGGAGCTGTTGCTCACCGGGAGCAGAACTGCCTGGTATGGAAGCTGCAAGCCGATGGACAGAAGCAGTCAGGTGTACAAGGTGGACATGCAGGACAGCCTCTATACCAGGCAGTGAGCCACAACAGCCAGTTGGGGAAGTGGGTTCACGGAGCTGCAGCCATGACTGCGGCCGTTTTACTCACTGCTGTTTTTACCCCAGTAACACCACCGGGACAAAGTCCATTTATTGACGTATTTATTTCTGATGCCTCAGCTAACTCATTAGGGTTAGGGTCAGGGGTAGGGGTATAGTTAGGTGAGGGTCAGGGATAGGGTCAGGGGTAGGGGTATAGTTAGGTGAGGGTCAGGGATAGGGGTAGGGGTAGGGGTATAGTTAGGTGAGGGTCAGGGGTAGGGGTAGGGGTAGGGGTAGGGGTAGGGTTAGGGGTTAGGGGTAGGCTTAGGGTCAGGGGTAGGGTTAGGCTTAGGGTCAGGGTTAGGGTAGGGTTAGGGTCAGGGGTAGGGGTAGGGTTAGGGTCAGGGGTAGGGGTAAGGTTAGGGGTAGGGTTAGGGTTAGGGTTAGGCTTAGGGTCAGGGTTAGGGTAGGGTTAGGGTCAGGGGTAGGGTTAGGGTCAGGGGTAGGGGTAAGGTTAGGGGTAAGGTTAGGGGTAAGGTTAGGGGTAGGGTTAGGGGTAGGGTTAGGGTCAGGGGTAGGGGTAAGGTTAGGGGTAGGGGTTAGGTTCAGACCCTAACCCTTACTCATTAGGTTTTTAAACGGCCTTCCTCTGGTTGATGGTCCCCAGTGTCTTCCTGCTGTCCATCCACTGAACATGTTCTGCTCCATTAGTCGAGGCCAGTTCAGGTCAAACTGCAGCACATTTACTCAAGAACTACAACTACATTCTTTGAGCTTCTCAGTTCGAATTTTTAGAATTTCGGTTCAAAGTCCAGTTAGAGTCTGGTCACAGTAACAGGGGCAGCTACTAACGGGCATCTGAGGTCGTTTTTTAGCTGGCTAAAACGTCCATAATTTAATTAGCTGCTCGTTTCTTCTTTCTCCTCTGAAAAGTGGTGAAATTAGAGGGGAAAAGTCACATGAAATTGTGATTTTTAAAGAAATTCAGCACATGTTGTGTAACCCCAAGACAAATTAGTCCTTGTAGGACGAGAAAAACAGGAAATGTCAAAAACTGTGTTTTCTTAAACGTAAAAAATAAGACTGGTCCATGTTTTCGGTGCAGCACCATATGAGACGTGCACGCATGTGTAAAAGTATGTTTTTGCCTTTAGCTCGCTGACGTCTGGCGCATGTCGGATTTCTCCATTTGATTTGATTTTTTTAGAACTCAAAGGGCGATGCAAGCTTCTCCCTGCTGTCAGGGCTGGGCGGCACCAACAGCCTGGTTCCTATGTTCTTCGGGGGGGTTGTGGAATGTTTCACATCCGTGTGCGACAGCAATGTCAAACGTTGGGAAAATAACACGTGCGCTGAGAGCGTGCATGATTTATTCATCAGGCTCACTCACATGTAAACAATCTGAGTACAAAATCTAAAGTGAAAGAAGGTTCGGTCGGTGTTAAAAGTGTGAATCAGAACCAAAGATCATTCTCCTGTTAGCTTAAAATCTGTTCTGTTGCAGCAGATTAATGAGCAGGTGGCTAATAGAGTCTCGAGTCAGTCGCTGGCCACACTCTCTCCTCCAGTCTTAATATTTTCCGACATTAAAAATGTCTGTTTGCAGGATCAGATGCTCCAAAAGCGACGATAAAGCCGGATTCAGTTGTTTCTTGGAAACGCGGAGAGCTGAAATGAGGTGGGAGGCACGAGAAATGGATTCTCAACACCGCCTGGCTAACCCACTGTCTGCTCCTCAGGCTTTTGATATACAGCACGCACGCACGTGCACGCACGTGCACGCACGCCGAAGTGCTGCCTCATCATTGCTACAGAGCGATGAAAAACCCTTGAGTCGACGCGGTTTGATTCTTAAATCAGCAGTGTTTTGATTTTGTTTGTGCCACAACAGAGCGTGAAGCAGCTTATTATCTGCTTCATTACTGGCAGGGGGACACGGACGCGTCTGGGGTGTGTGTGTGTGTGTGTGTGTGTGTGTGTGTGTGTGTGTGCGTGTGTGTGTGTGTGTGGATTTGTGTTTTTCTAAAATAGATGAGTGTGAGCAGAAAAATGTAATAAATAAAAAAGTCTCTTTCTGCAGTGGGAGCATCGAGCGAAATGAAAATCAATTTGAGCGGCTGAGAAACAGAAGAACTTGACGACTTTACAGTCAGTTCAGCAGCCAGAAGGTGGTTAGGGTTGGTGGTTAGGGTTGGTGGTTAGGGTATGTGGTTAGGGTTGGTGGTTAGGGTTGGTGGTTAGGGTATGTGGTTAGGGTTGGTGGTTAGGGTTGGTGGTTAGGGTATGTGGTTAGGGTTGGGGTTAGGGTGGTTAGGGTTGGGTTAGGGTTGGTGGTTAGGGTTAGGGTTAGGGTTGGTGTTAGGGTATGTGGTTAGGGTGGTGTTAGGGTTGGTGGTTAGGGTATGTGGTTAGGGTTGGTGGTTAGGGTTGGTGGTTAGGGTATGTGGTTAGGGTTGGTGGTTAGGGTTGGTGGTTAGGGTTAGGGTTAGGGTTGGTGGTTAGGGTTGGTGGTTAGGGTTTAGGGTTAGGGTTGGTGGTTAGGGTTGGTGGTTAGGGTTAGGGTTAGGGTTGGTGGTTAGGGTTGGTGGTTAGGGTTGGTGGTTAGGGTTAGGGTTAGGGTTGGTGGTTAGGGTTGGTGGTTAGGGTTGGTGGTTAGGGTTAGGGTTAGGGTTGGTGGTTAGGGTTGGTGGTTAGGGTTGGTGGTTAGGGTTAGGGTTAGGGTTGGTGGTTAGGGTATGTGGTTAGGGTTGGTGGTTAGGGTTGGTGGTTAGGGTTAGGGTTGGTGGTTAGGGTTAGGTTAGGGTTAGGGTTAGGGTTGGTGGTTAGGGTTGGTGGTTAGGGTTAGGGTTAGGGTTGGTGGTTAGGGTATGTGGTTAGGGTTGGTGGTTAGGGTTGGTGGTTAGGGTTAGGGTTGGTGGTTAGGGTTGGTGGTTAGGGTTAGGGTTAGGGTTGGTGGTTAGGGTTGGTGGTTAGGGTTAGGGTTAGGGTTGGTGGTTAGGGTTGGTGGTTAGGGTTGGTGGTTAGGGTTAGGGTTGGTGGTTAGGGTTGGTGGTTAGGGTTAGGGTTAGGGTTGGTGGTTAGGGTTGGTGGTTAGGGTTAGGGTTAGGGTTGGTGGTTAGGGTTGGTGGTTAGGGTTAGGGTTAGGGTTGGTGGTTAGGGTTGGTGGTTAGGGTATGTGGTTAGGGTTGGTGGTTAGGGTTGGTGGTTAGGGTTGGTGGTTAGGGTATGTGGTTAGGGTTGGTGGTTAGGGTTAGGGTTAGGTGGTTAGGGTTGGTGGTTAGGGTTGGTGGTTAGGGTATGTGGTTAGGGTATGTGGTTAGGGTTGGTGGTTAGGGTTGGTGGTTAGGGTATGTGGTTAGGGTATGTGGTTAGGGTTGGTGGTTAGGGTATGTGGTTAGGGTTGGTGGTTAGGGTATGTGGTTAGGGTATGTGGTTAGGGTATGTGGTTAGGGTTGGTGGTTAGGGTATGTGGTTAGGGTTGGTGGTTAGGGTATGTGGTTAGGGTTGGTGGTTAGGGTATGTGGTTAGGGTTGGAGGTTAGGGTTGGTGGTTAGGGTTGGTGGTTTGAGCCGGAGTCAGGAACTGAAAACAGCGTTTCCACCTCGACCCTGACCCAACCTGGGCGTTCCAGGGGCATCACCCATCACTAACCCTGACCCATCACTAACCCTGACCCTACTGGCCTGGTGGGTCACGGCTTTAGACCCCCGTTAACGCTCATACTCTTCGTACCATCTCCACGTGAACACGGAGCGCTTTTGAAGCCACAAAGGGAAAACTTTTCCGTTTCTGGTGACAACGTTGCCGTGTCATCGTGGCCTGAATCTATAACAGTTCACCTCTAGAGGATGAGGAATCTGGAAGCAACTGTGGACTTCAGCGCACCGAAATGTGCTTTTGTGTCAACGTCTGGTGAGACGCACCTGAGAAAATGCTGCCTGTTTGCTCGCTTTAACCCATCTGAAATCTCATCAAGGGGTCAGCTGGGCTAGGGTTAGGGTTAGGGTCAGCTGGGCTAGGGTTAGGGTTAGGGTCAGCTGGGCTAGGGTTAGGGTTAGGGTCAGCTGGGCTAGGGTTAGGGTTAGGGTTAGGGTCAGCTGGGCTAGGGTTAGGGTTAGGGTCAGCTGGGCTAGGGTTAGGGTCAGGGTTAGGGTCAGCTGGGCTAGGGTTAGGGTCAGCTGGGCTAGGGTTAGGGTTAGGGTCAGCTGGGCTAGGGTTAGGGTCAGCTGGGCTAGGGTTAGGGTCAGCTGGGCTAGGGTTAGGGTTAGGGTCAGCTGGGCTAGGGTTAGGGTTAGGGTTAGGGTCAGCTGGGCTAGGGTTAGGGTCAGCTGGGCCGACCTGTGGAGGCTGTTATCAGATTTCTGCACCATTGTCTCACTCTTGCCACCAACAAAAACCCGGCATCCCGGCGTTTATTCAGCCTGACACGTTCCCCGTTTAAAGGAAGGAAGTTAAAAAAAGGGTCCGTCTCTTAAATGTGGGCTCAGGTTGATGCTGCGGACGGGCTGGAACATGTTCAGGGAGGACTTCAAGTCTCCCGAAGGGTTCCCGAGACTGCAGGCGCGGCCACGCTAAGAGGTTTGCTGTGAGCAGGGGAGCGCGCAGGGTCTGCAGTGGCAGATAGGGCTGCGGCTCATTCTCACATTACCACCCTAATTAGTCTGAGCATCGTGTGTGAGGACCGAGAGAGGGGCTCTCAGTGTGTGCACGCCACAGATGGCATGTTTGTTGTTGGCGTGTGTCTGGGATATTTGGAGTGACAGCTAAATGTGGCCATCAGCACGCTCCCCTCGCCTCTGTTACTTCACACCAGCTGACTGAACCACTGGCTGAGGGCCAGATGGAAAGAAAACAAAACACACACACACACACACACACACACGCAAACACACACACACACACACGCACACACACACACACACACTCCTGCATTTGTACCTTTGTGGGGACTCTCATGGACATAAAGCTTTCTCCAGGTCCTTATACTAACCCTGACCTAGACCTGATCTAGACCCAAGTCAAATCTCCTCACTTTGGTCGAAACAGGTGCTCCAGGTTCACAGGAGGGTGTTTAGGTTTAGAAACCTCAGGCATGAATCCTTAATGTAGCCTTTGTTGTGGTTTCTTTCCTGGAGATGCTCTCAGACCTCTGCTAATGTCTGTGGGAGGTGCATTCGTTGTTCAAAATCAACATTTTATCTCATTACAAATGGAAAATGGCTGATAGGATTCTCTCATGTTGTGGCAATGTTGCAAAGGGACGCTCAAAATCTTTGTTGGGAGAACATGAACACATGAAGCAGCAGGTTTGGACTTTATGAAGGCCAAACTCCTACATTTAAAGCGCACGCCAGTAGTCTGGAGACTAAAAAATGTCCTCACAAAGATGTGAAACTGTGGGCTTGTGTGCAAACCGACATGAGTCTGAGTGACAAGAGACAAAGCTGTAACGGCGGTTTCATGCAGCGTTCGCTCACCCATGAACTCCCGCTGAGCCGACCGCCCACTGAGACAGTCTGGACGTCTCCAACCACGTCCTTCCTGCAGCCGTGAGCGTCTGCGTGTCCTCCAGGTCCTGCTCATCTTGCTAGATTTTGCAGCAGCTTTCCTTCGTAGCGTGTTGTTGCTGCTTTTATTTTGGTGCTCTGCTCTACACTAAATGGGAACTTTTCAATCGGTACAGGTTTTTTGGACTTTGAAAAGCCGATGTGCCACCTTCTGTGGCCACACACGGGGCAGGTGGGACAGGTGGGACAGGTGGGACAGGTGGGACAGCCTGTCCAGGCAGACAGATGTGAATCGCATATTCCCTCTACAACAACACAGCTGCACTACAGAAATCCTATTTTAAATGTACGTTTAATATCTGACGCATCACAACAGTCTGGGTCACACAAACGTGGCAGCCGAACCCTGGAGTCCACACGTGCACGCTCAGGGGCTCCATCAGACAGGGACGACAAGTGGGAGATGGAAAAGCAAAGTAAAGATGGGAAGGTCACGTCTACTCCAGCCTTCACCGCTTTGATTACCATTGTGTGCTGGAGGTGTGTCGGCGTGCACGTCAGCCACCATCGGCTTATTCACGCCAATATTTCCGATTCTGCTGTCACATCTAAAAGGCTTCTGTGCGTGTCTGCATGAAGCAGCCTTTATTTGCTGTCAGTAACGGCAGCAATAGAGCGCCGCCGCTCCATTAGAATTCAAGTAAAAGTGAGCAAAAAAAGCATATAAGATGCTGAGACACTTCTGCCTGTTTGTGTGTTTCCAGTGAGTGTTATTCTGTCTGTCTGGCCCAGTGGGACGCCGTCACTTTTGAAGCAGGAAGCAGCATATGAGGAGGCCACCCACCATCATCGGCCCGTGTGTGAGGCTGTTTAGAGTGCGTCGGTGCTGCTGTTGGAATATTAAAGCTGGTGAATGCAGGCATATCAAAGCCCAGCCTGTCAGCCTCTGGTGCATACAGGCTGAAAAATATAGATTTTCACACAACTCAGAGGCATAACAGAATGTGCTTATAGCATTTTGCTAAGGGCAAGTTGATGTCACAGTTTATTTTCCATGCTGAGGTTAGCCTGAAGCTAAAACCACCTGTCTTGGGTGGATGAGAAGAGCTGATAACTTCTGATAATGACAGCGCTTCAAATATGATGACTTCAGGGACACGTCACAGAAAATGGAGACCAGGCAGAAGGAACCTTCTTCCTGCATGGGAGCAACGCTAACTGGGATCTGCCTTTATACAAAGAGGAGCAGCTTTGGATAAAAGAGGGACGGTGAAGGGCTCTCCACAGGCTACAGGCTTGACTTCTTACTAACTGCCATCATTTATATTCCCCTTATATTGAGAGCAGAATCATTTCAGCTGAGCTCTGACCGCAGGTTTCTTTTTTGAGGACCTGCAGCTTCTGGCATGTGAGTGTCATCTGCAGTGAGTTCTCTTCCCAATCCTCGAGCTTTACCTTTTCAGTCCCCCACTCTTCAGTTTCAACTCTCTAACAGTCTTCACTTCTTCTCCCTCTGAGTCTCGCCTCTCCAAGGGGCGCGGCCCATTCCTCATCACAGCTACGCTGAAGAATTCTTCTTCATTTTTCTCTGCAAGCTCATCCCCAGCTGGTGTGAACAAGTGCGTCATCCTCTCATTACGGCTCACTTTTTCTAGGATCAGACACTGTTTATGCCAGTTTAGGGATTCACATAGAGTGAGGCAATACAACCTCCATGTCCCACGAAGACCAGGGACTTTATCTCCTCCGACCCACAGTCTTGCATTAGTCCACTTGTCACCAGACCTCTCAGACTAAATTCCTTCTCAAACTGCAGAAATGAGCCAACATGAATGTGAAACCACACGGGGGGGGGGGGGTCCTTTGATGGATGGGTGTCTCTGTGGCTCTGGTCATGTCTGAAACAGCAGCAGGAATCCACATCAACGTGCCTCCCCCCCATTTCCACCACTGTTTTCTCATCTTCATCATTAATGGAATGAAGAGTTATAAAATCAGAAGACAGAAATCCTGACGAGTGGCGTGACCAAACGCCTCTTTTGGCCATGAAGTCATTGGAAACACGATGACAAATTGAGAAAGACGGTAAAGTTGCTGCAGCTCTTCAGGGAGCAGCAACACTATTATTTTCCTATTTGTAACATGTTATATTGACCTATATAGCAGTCAGGATTAATAAAGCAAGCCCAACACTGGCAGGCAGTAATGTGAGAGTATGAAATGGGTGCTCAGAGCTGTGTGTGTGTGTGTGTGTGTGTGTGTGCATTATAGCCTGAGGAGACAGCTCACAAACGGCATGATTTAGGAGGTGGGCCACTGGTGGACTGGAGTGTTTAGCAGAGGAGGAAAGAGAGAAAAACGAGTGTGGGTTAGAGGGAATGCAGGACAAGACAACTGCCCCATCAATTACCCCATTAAATGAGCAGAGAGCAGTTACAGAACATGGACTTTTAATCATCGCCCACATGTGGCATTCGGGGGGGGGGCAGCAAATTAACACCCGAGCAATTAATTTCATCCTGAGTGCTGCCTTTATCCTCAGAAATGGGAAAACAATGGCTGCTTCATCTGCACACACCCCCCCCCCCCGCTCCAGCACCCGGCCACGAGGCAAATGTTGCATTCATTCATTCATTCATTCATTACTCAAATCAACTTATTCCGCTGTGAACTTTGACGTAGGACGTAACCACATCTTGACTGCGTTTGTTTTGTTAAAAACCCAACTGCGTTCCAAATGATCCCTGTTCCATGGTTTAACCCGAACCCTTGTTATGAAAGGAATCAGCGGTAACCAGGAGCCAGGTCTACGATCACCTGGCAGCTTTCTGTCGCTGGAATAAACGGCAAACGCGCGTCCATGCCAACGCTCCACAGGAGCATTTCATGGATTTAAAACATGGTCTCACGGAGGGCAGAAAGCAGACTGAAGTTTGGGTGGTTACTGGCAGACGTGTTGTTTTCTTGGAAGCCATTCCAATAGGAATTCTGAAACACACACACACACACACACACACACTCCATCAAACCTGTGTTTGAAAATGGGGAGCCACAGGCTTCCCCATTAACACGTGTCCTGAAGAGAAATGAGGAAAAGAAACGGGAGCGGAAAAAGGTGGTGTTTTTGTCCACTTAATGTTTAATATGAGAGCGAGAGAAACGGAGAGATGGAGAGAGAGAGAAAGATGGAGAGAAAGAGGGAGAGAGAGAAATTGAGAGATGGAGAGAGAGGGGAGAGATGGAGAGAGAGAGAAAGATGGAGAGAAAGAGGGAGAGAGAGAAATTGAGAGATGGAGAGAGAGAGAAAGATGGAGAGAAAGAGGGAGAGATGGAGAGAGAGGGGAGAGATGGAGAGAGAGAGAAAGAGGGAGAGAGAGAAACGGAGAGACAAAGTGACTGAGAGGAGTAACTTCAATTATGTATACCCCAACAACTTCAATTAAGCATCTGAACAGGAAAATCAATACGGAACTGATGATGTGCCGGACCTTTCATTCTTCATTGTGGACCTGGGAACACACACACACACACACACACACACACACACACACACACACACACACACACACACACACACACACACACACACACACACACACACACACACACACACACCAAACGTGAGCACCCAGCCTTCGATCTCAGGCCTTGGGCGCCGCCATCTGTGTTTCCTATCATCGATAATTAGTCCTGATCACCACGTCACCAGTCTGACTGAAAATAGTACCAGCCACAGCCATGACCCCCCCCCCCCCCACACACACACACACACACACACACAATAGGAGCCATTTCAGGCTTTCTTTCTCCTTCATTTCTGATTTCTGTCACATGTCCAAATGGCCGGAGGTGTTTTTTAGACCCCTTCTCATGCAGCTCTGATCCTTTTCTCATCTCCACTCATCTCATCAGTACCTGGAGGTGTTGGTGGCACTAGAACATCTGCTTCACCTTTATTCTCCTCTCTGCTGTGTCTTTGCCAACACACCCTCAGTGGTTCATCCTCCATCTACAGTTTTTGCCTGCGTGTCGTCATCATTCCCCAAAGCATCCCGGAGCTAATCAAGGCCTTTAAGATAGAGAAAGACAGCATTAGCATAGCACGCTGGCTGGACTACTGCTAATGAAAGTCATTTTGTTAGCGTGAAATTCCACAATAATGTGTTTTTGGTCAATTAAAGCGCATCAGCTCTGATTTCTGCTCCTCCGTCGTTGTCGCCTCTCTGATATCCTGCATGGTTGTGAGTGATGCGCTCGCTGATGGGTGGATGAGGATGTGGAGGGCTGGAGAACGGGCGTTTATCTTCTCCACCCCCCCACACACCCCCACTTTTTCCTCCTCCTCTGGGGAGAGATAGGGAGCACGCTACAGGCCATTTAAGTGGCGTGAACTCCAGATTATTGACTTCTGTCTGCCTGCACTGAGGATGACCTCGCGTTCCATCATGTGCACGTGCGAAGAGTGCGAGTTCGCAGTCATCAGAGGAAAAGATCGAGGCCCATCACGCCGAATCCAAAGGAAACGTTGCTCTTCGCCTCGATGGCAGTTAAAACAATGGCTTTAGAAAAAGTGGCCACGATGTTGCTTCTCCTCCAGAACCGAGTCAATTGTAGCTGTAGAAACTGTCCTCAGACACAGGAAACATTGGGCCAGATCCACCAATATGTTCTTAGGAATCTTCTTAGATTCTTTCTTAAGTTGTTCTTAAGAAGTTTCTTAAGAAAACCCTACATCGGATTCACCAACGCGTTCGTAAGCCCCAGAATTGTTCGCAGCTGTGTTCTTAGATTGATGAATGCCATCTGTTCGTAAGTTGAAAGCGCGTGCCAGGTGAGTCTAATTAACATACGATTAGCATAAGTCACCGCCCACTAATGCCCATAAAAGGAACTGCAGCAGGACCCTGTAGACAGAGCAAAAAGCAGCCAAATGCCCAAAGCGAAATGCCCAAAGCGAAATGCCCAAAGCTTGCCTCTCCACGCCTGATTTCTGACGCCGTGTTGCACAATCAAGAAAGGATGGCGAACACGCTTGATAAAATTGCCTCAACCCGGATGACTATAGCCAACACGCTTAAAGAAATCAACGAGAATGTAAAAAAAAAAGAAGAATGTAAAAAGAATAAACGTGTAAAAGCTGTGCTCGGATTGTGACAATAATGCATTTTATTCACAAACGGGCAATTAATCGCGCTCGAACATGAACCGCGTGCCTGCAGTCTGGCCCCATCATTGCGTCAGGATGCACATCCTCACGGGGTCGTGGCTCTGTGTCCAAACACATCCAGCGCCCCTTTAACATGCCGATGGTGCGTTCAATGGTGGAGCGACTGCGCGCATGCATCTGATTGAATAAAACTCCTGTGGAGTCTGAGGGTTGGTCAGTGGTGTCAACAACCAGAGCATATCCTCGATCCCCTAATAAAATAAATCAAGATAAAATCAAATAAAAAGACAGTTTTGGCATGGTTTCCAATTTGGTTGATTAATGTTAAGTCATTGGCACATTTACGTAATTTTAAAATTCTCCGTAAATCACCAAAAATAGGAAATAAACAAATAAATAAATATGACAGAATTATCATTGTAATATTGAATTTTATTGAACTGCACAAGAGAAGAAAACACAACCATACCAACATGTCGGCACTGAAATGTGCGTAAGAGTACTCCTGAGTGTTCGTATGATTTGTTCTTACCTACGCATAAATCCAGGATAAGAAGAAATTGGTGAATGCCACAATCTTCGTAAAATGTTCGTAAGTGGGACTTAAGAACAAATTTGTTCGTAAGAACGTTTCGTGAATCTGGCCCACTGTGTCCAACCCCAACCCTCAAGCATTTACATATAAATGAAGTTTGATCAAGTTGATGTGCTGTGTAAACGGCCAATCGAAGCATCTGAAGTCTTCTACCTCTGTCATTCCTGAGACCCAATAATCAGTGTCCTGTCAGCCAAACGTGCGGTTTGCGAACTCATGATATCGTTCGTAAAACATACGTTAATCTATGCGCTGAGGGGCTTTGGCGATACTAACGTCAGGAACCTCAGAGCACAAACGGAACCCCCGACGCAGACACACAGGATTGAGGAGCTGTGAACACAACAGTCTTGGAAAACTGTGCGGATGGTCGGAGCAGGCGTCAGAATGGACCATCTCACACAGAGGGTGGAACAGAACAGGAGGCAGGTGTGGCCGATTACCTGGAGATGAGCTGCAGGTGTGTGGACGGCCTGATGGGCGTGAACCAGGAAGCAGCTCAGGTGTGTGGACGGCCTGATGGGCGTGAACCAGGAAGCAGCTCAGGTGTGTGGACGGCCTGATGGGCGTGAACCAGGAAGCAGCTCAGGTGTGTGGACGACCTGATGGGCGTGAACCAGGAAGCAGCTCAGGTGTCTGGACGCCTGATGGGCGTGAACCAGGAAGCAGCTCAGGTGTGTGGACGGCCTGATGGGCGTGAACCAGGAAGCAGCTCAGGTGTGTGGACGGCCTGATGGGCGTGAACCAGGAAGCAGCTCAGGTGTGTGGACGGCCTGATGGGCGTGAACCAGGAAGCAGCTCAGGTGTGTGGACGGCCTGATGGGCGTGAACCAGGAAGCAGCTCAGGTGTGTGGACGGCCTGATGGGCGTGAACCAGGAAGCAGCTCAGGTGTCTGGACGGCCTGATGGGCGTGAACCAGGAAGCAGCTCAGGTGTGTGGACGGCCTGATGGGCGTGAACCAGGAAGCAGCTCAGGTGTGTGGACGGCCTGATGGGCGTGAACCAGGAAGCAGCTCAGGTGTGTGGACGGCCTGATGGGCGTGAACCAGGAAGCAGCTCTGCCCAGCCTGGAAGTTGGCGGCCAAGGAAAACACGGAGGGAAACGCGGTCAGCAAATGGTTGTTTTACAGACTGGAAGACGGACGTATGGAAATGTTGCTCATTATGGGTTTAATGGTTTCCATGTAGAGAAACACTTGATATTGCAGGATTTCAGGCCTCACCTCCCAGTGTGATCCCGCCAGTGTGATCCCGCCAGCGTGATCCCGTCAGCGTGATCCCGCCAGTGTGATCCCGTCAGTGTGATCCCGCCAGCGTGATCCCGTCCCCCCAATTTGGTTGATTAATGTTAAGTCATTGGCACATTTACGTAATTTTAAAATTCTCCGTAAATCACCAAAAATAGGAAATAAACAAATAAATAAATATGACAGAATTATCATTGTAATATTGAATTTTATTGAACTGCACAAGAGAAGAAAACACAACCATACCAACATGTCGGCACTGAAATGTGCGTAAGAGTACTCCTGAGTGTTCGTAGGATTTGTTCTTACCTACGCATAAATCCAGGATAAGAAGAAATTGGTGAATGCCACAATCTTCGTAAAATGTTCGTAAGTGGGACTTAAGAACAAATTTGTTCGTAAGAACGTTTCGTGAATCTGGCCCACTGTGTCCAACCCCAACCCTCAAGCATTTACATATAAATGAAGTTTGATCAAGTTGATGTGCTGTGTAAACGGCCAATCGAAGCATCTGAAGTCTTCTACCTCTGTCATTCCTGAGACCCAATAATCAGTGTCCTGTCAGCCAAACGTGCGGTTTGCGAACTCATGATATCGTTCGTAAAACATACGTTAATCTATGCGCTGAGGGGCTTTGGCGATACTAACGTCAGGAACCTCAGAGCACAAACGGAACCCCCGACGCAGACACACAGGATTGAGGAGCTGTGAACACAACAGTCTTGGAAAACTGTGCGGATGGTCGGAGCAGGCGTCAGAATGGACCATCTCACACAGAGGGTGGAACAGAACAGGAGGCAGGTGTGGCCGATTACCTGGAGATGAGCTGCAGGTGTGTGGACGGCCTGATGGGCGTGAACCAGGAAGCAGCTCAGGTGTGTGGACGGCCTGATGGGCGTGAACCAGGAAGCAGCTCAGGTGTGTGGACGGCCTGATGGGCGTGAACCAGGAAGCAGCTCAGGTGTGTGGACGACCTGATGGGCGTGAACCAGGAAGCAGCTCAGGTGTCTGGACGGCCTGATGGGCGTGAACCAGGAAGCAGCTCAGGTGTGTGGACGGCCTGATGGGCGTGAACCAGGAAGCAGCTCAGGTGTGTGGACGGCCTGATGGGCGTGAACCAGGAAGCAGCTCAGGTGTGTGGACGGCCTGATGGGCGTGAACCAGGAAGCAGCTCAGGTGTGTGGACGGCCTGATGGGCGTGAACCAGGAAGCAGCTCAGGTGTGTGGACGGCCTGATGGGCGTGAACCAGGAAGCAGCTCAGGTGTCTGGACGGCCTGATGGGCGTGAACCAGGAAGCAGCTCAGGTGTGTGGACGGCCTGATGGGCGTGAACCAGGAAGCAGCTCAGGTGTGTGGACGGCCTGATGGGCGTGAACCAGGAAGCAGCTCAGGTGTGTGGACGGCCTGATGGGCGTGAACCAGGAAGCAGCTCTGCCCAGCCTGGAAGTTGGCGGCCAAGGAAAACACGGAGGGAAACGCGGTCAGCAAATGGTTGTTTTACAGACTGGAAGACGGACGTATGGAAATGTTGCTCATTATGGGTTTAATGGTTTCCATGTAGAGAAACACTTGATATTGCAGGATTTCAGGCCTCACCTCCCAGTGTGATCCCGCCAGTGTGATCCCGCCAGCGTGATCCCGTCAGCGTGATCCCGCCAGTGTGATCCCGTCAGTGTGATCCCGCCAGCGTGATCCCGTCCCCCCAATTTGGTTGATTAATGTTAAGTCATTGGCACATTTACGTAATTTTAAAATTCTCCGTAAATCACCAAAAATAGGAAATAAACAAATAAATAAATATGACAGAATTATCATTGTAATATTGAATTTTATTGAACTGCACAAGAGAAGAAAACACAACCATACCAACATGTCGGCACTGAAATGTGCGTAAGAGTACTCCTGAGTGTTCGTATGATTTGTTCTTACCTACGCATAAATCCAGGATAAGAAGAAATTGGTGAATGCCACAATCTTCGTAAAATGTTCGTAAGTGGGACTTAAGAACAAATTTGTTCGTAAGAACGTTTCGTGAATCTGGCCCACTGTGTCCAACCCCAACCCTCAAGCATTTACATATAAATGAAGTTTGATCAAGTTGATGTGCTGTGTAAACGGCCAATCGAAGCATCTGAAGTCTTCTACCTCTGTCATTCCTGAGACCCAATAATCAGTGTCCTGTCAGCCAAACGTGCGGTTTGCGAACTCATGATATCGTTCGTAAAACATACGTTAATCTATGCGCTGAGGGGCTTTGGCGATACTAACGTCAGGAACCTCAGAGCACAAACGGAACCCCCGACGCAGACACACAGGATTGAGGAGCTGTGAACACAACAGTCTTGGAAAACTGTGCGGATGGTCGGAGCAGGCGTCAGAATGGACCATCTCACACAGAGGGTGGAACAGAACAGGAGGCAGGTGTGGCCGATTACCTGGAGATGAGCTGCAGGTGTGTGGACGGCCTGATGGGCGTGAACCAGGAAGCAGCTCAGGTGTGTGGACGGCCTGATGGGCGTGAACCAGGAAGCAGCTCAGGTGTGTGGACGGCCTGATGGGCGTGAACCAGGAAGCAGCTCAGGTGTGTGGACGGCCTGATGGGCGTGAACCAGGAAGCAGCTCAGGTGTGTGGACGACCTGATGGGCGTGAACCAGGAAGCAGCTCAGGTGTGTGGACGGCCTGATGGGCGTGAACCAGGAAGCAGCTCAGGTGTGTGGACGACCTGATGGGCGTGAACCAGGAAGCAGCTCAGGTGTCTGGACGGCCTGATGGGCGTGAACCAGGAAGCAGCTCAGGTGTGTGGACGGCCTGATGGGCGTGAACCAGGAAGCAGCTCAGGTGTGTGGACGGCCTGATGGGCGTGAACCAGGAAGCAGCTCAGGTGTGTGGACGGCCTGATGGGCGTGAACCAGGAAGCAGCTCAGGTGTGTGGACGGCCTGATGGGCGTGAACCAGGAAGCAGCTCAGGTGTGTGGACGGCCTGATGGGCGTGAACCAGGAAGCAGCTCAGGTGTCTGGACGGCCTGATGGGCGTGAACCAGGAAGCAGCTCAGGTGTGTGGACGGCCTGATGGGCGTGAACCAGGAAGCAGCTCAGGTGTGTGGACGGCCTGATGGGCGTGAACCAGGAAGCAGCTCAGGTGTGTGGACGGCCTGATGGGCGTGAACCAGGAAGCAGCTCTGCCCAGCCTGGAAGTTGGCGGCCAAGGAAAACACGGAGGGAAACGCGGTCAGCAAATGGTTGTTTTACAGACTGGAAGACGGACGTATGGAAATGTTGCTCATTATGGGTTTAATGGTTTCCATGTAGAGAAACACTTGATATTGCAGGATTTCAGGCCTCACCTCCCAGTGTGATCCCGCCAGTGTGATCCCGCCAGCGTGATCCCGCCAGCGTGATCCCGTCAGCGTGATCCCGCCAGTGTGATCCCGTCAGTGTGATCCCGCCAGCGTGATCCCGTCCCCCCAATTTGGTTGATTAATGTTAAGTCATTGGCACATTTACGTAATTTTAAAATTCTCCGTAAATCACCAAAAATAGGAAATAAACAAATAAATAAATATGACAGAATTATCATTGTAATATTGAATTTTATTGAACTGCACAAGAGAAGAAAACACAACCATACCAACATGTCGGCACTGAAATGTGCGTAAGAGTACTCCTGAGTGTTCGTATGATTTGTTCTTACCTACGCATAAATCCAGGATAAGAAGAAATTGGTGAATGCCACAATCTTCGTAAAATGTTCGTAAGTGGGACTTAAGAACAAATTTGTTCGTAAGAACGTTTCGTGAATCTGGCCCACTGTGTCCAACCCCAACCCTCAAGCATTTACATATAAATGAAGTTTGATCAAGTTGATGTGCTGTGTAAACGGCCAATCGAAGCATCTGAAGTCTTCTACCTCTGTCATTCCTGAGACCCAATAATCAGTGTCCTGTCAGCCAAACGTGCGGTTTGCGAACTCATGATATCGTTCGTAAAACATACGTTAATCTATGCGCTGAGGGGCTTTGGCGATACTAACGTCAGGAACCTCAGAGCACAAACGGAACCCCCGACGCAGACACACAGGATTGAGGAGCTGTGAACACAACAGTCTTGGAAAACTGTGCGGATGGTCGGAGCAGGCGTCAGAATGGACCATCTCACACAGAGGGTGGAACAGAACAGGAGGCAGGTGTGGCCGATTACCTGGAGATGAGCTGCAGGTGTGTGGACGGCCTGATGGGCGTGAACCAGGAAGCAGCTCAGGTGTGTGGACGGCCTGATGGGCGTGAACCAGGAAGCAGCTCAGGTGTGTGGACGGCCTGATGGGCGTGAACCAGGAAGCAGCTCAGGTGTGTGGACGGCCTGATGGGCGTGAACCAGGAAGCAGCTCAGGTGTGTGGACGACCTGATGGGCGTGAACCAGGAAGCAGCTCAGGTGTGTGGACGGCCTGATGGGCGTGAACCAGGAAGCAGCTCAGGTGTCTGGACGGCCTGATGGGCGTGAACCAGGAAGCAGCTCAGGTGTGTGGACGGCCTGATGGGCGTGAACCAGGAAGCAGCTCAGGTGTGTGGACGGCCTGATGGGCGTGAACCAGGAAGCAGCTCAGGTGTGTGGACGGCCTGATGGGCGTGAACCAGGAAGCAGCTCAGGTGTGTGGACGGCCTGCTGGGCGTGGAACCAGGAAGCAGCTCAGGTGTCTGGACGGCCTGATGGGCGTGAACCAGGAAGCAGCTCAGGTGTGTGGACGGCCTGATGGGCGTGAACCAGGAAGCAGCTCAGGTGTCTGGACGGCCTGATGGGCGTGAACCAGGAAGCAGCTCAGGTGTGTGGACGGCCTGATGGGCGTGAACCAGGAAGCAGCTCAGGTGTGTGGACGGCCTGATGGGCGTGAACCAGGAAGCAGCTCAGGTGTGTGGACGACCTGATGGGCGTGAACCAGGAAGCAGCTCAGGTGTCTGGACGGCCTGATGGGCGTGAACCAGGAAGCAGCTCAGGTGTGTGGACGGCCTGATGGGCGTGAACCAGGAAGCAGCTCAGGTGTGTGGACGGCCTGATGGGCGTGAACCAGGAAGCAGCTCAGGTGTGTGGACGGCCTGATGGGCGTGAACCAGGAAGCAGCTCAGGTGTGTGGACGGCCTGATGGGCGTGAACCAGGAAGCAGCTCAGGTGTGTGGACGGCCTGATGGGCGTGAACCAGGAAGCAGCTCAGGTGTCTGGACGGCCTGATGGGCGTGAACCAGGAAGCAGCTCAGGTGTGTGGACGGCCTGATGGGCGTGAACCAGGAAGCAGCTCAGGTGTGTGGACGGCCTGATGGGCGTGAACCAGGAAGCAGCTCAGGTGTGTGGACGGCCTGATGGGCGTGAACCAGGAAGCAGCTCTGCCCAGCCTGGAAGTTGGCGGCCAAGGAAAACACGGAGGGAAACGCGGTCAGCAAATGGTTGTTTTACAGACTGGAAGACGGACGTATGGAAATGTTGCTCATTATGGGTTTAATGGTTTCCATGTAGAGAAACACTTGATATTGCAGGATTTCAGGCCTCACCTCCCAGTGTGATCCCGCCAGTGTGATCCCGCCAGCGTGATCCCGCCAGCGTGATCCCGTCAGCGTGATCCCGCCAGCGTGATCCCGTCAGCGTGATCCCGCCAGCGTGATCCCGCCAATGTGATCCCGTCAGTGTGATCCCGCCAGTGTGATCAGGGAGCTCACAATTTACTTTAAACCACCATAAATTAAGATTATTAAATCTGTCTG
Organism: Takifugu rubripes; assembly: GCF_901000725.2. Taxonomy (NCBI): domain Eukaryota; kingdom Metazoa; phylum Chordata; class Actinopteri; order Tetraodontiformes; family Tetraodontidae; genus Takifugu; species Takifugu rubripes. Next base: position 13,359,786 of record NC_042300.1, on the reverse strand, counting down.
AAAATGACATTTTCTAATCTTCATCCTCATATTTAAAGGTTAAAAGGTTTTTTGGGTTTTGCCATGACTTAGGGTTAGGGTTTATTATTCCTACATAAAAATATGATTAAATAACAGATTCATAATTTAAAATCTCAAATATTGCATATTTTAGATGATAGTTATTCATCAGTTATTGCCCCCAACACAACAGCGATTCATTATTTCATCACACCTTGAATCCTCAGTGGTTTGTTCCATTTGTCTCTACAATGACACAGACTACTGGAGCAACTGACCAGAGGTCACCAGACTACTGGAGCAACTGACCAGAGGTCACCAGAGGTCACCAGAATACTGGAGCCACTGACCAGAGGTCACCAGAGGTCACCAGAATACTGGAGCCACTGACCAGAGGTCACCAGACTACTGGAGTCCAATGACCAGAGGTCACCAGACTACTGGAGCCACTGACCAGAGGTCACCAGAGGTCACCAGACTACTGGAGCCACTGACCAGAGGTCACCAGAGGTCACCAGAATACTGGAGCCACTGACCAGAGGTCACCAGAGGTCACCAGATTACTGGAGCCACTGACCAGAGGTCACCAGACTACTGGAGCCACTGACCAGAGGTCACCAGAGGTCACCAGATTACTGGAGCCACTGACCAGAGGTCACCAGACTACTGGAGCCACTGACCAGAGGTCACCAGATCACCATTAACCTATTAATCATTATTACAGATGCTGTTGAGGAGCAGAAACATTTCTCCTCTTATTTTATTTGGAATTTTAAATAACCCTGCAAAGTTTGAAAAGCTTGAAATGTTTCAACTTCCTCTTGGACCTTCTCAAAATTCTACTTAATGCTGACGACCTGCCTGACCACTAATGCCTAATCTCTTCCTGAATTTAGCTGTATTGGCTAACGTTGGTGTTCCACTCCTGAGAACACTTTCAGAGACAACAATCACACGTGCACACGTGCACTCACATGCACATGGCATTTCTTTGGACGGTTGTTCCTCAGACCTCCGGACTGGAAGCCGAGGCGCCTTTGTGAACGGCGGCTGTCTGGTGGATTTTGATGCTGTCTGATGGGAGCAGACCTGTAAACACACACACACACACACACACACACACACACACACACACACACACACTGAAGTGTGTGTTTGTGAGGAACCTCCTCAGGGTCTATTCAGCTCCATGACCCAGGCTGGCCTGTCCTCCCACAATCCTCTGGAGCTGCTGGTGAATAGGAAGGTTAAAAATGATGCATATAGAAGTTTTTTCTTTGTGTTTCGTTGTGTAGGCACACAGAGGCAACTTTTTTATTTTTTTGGGCTGTTTTTGCTCCGACTTTGTTTGTTTGAGTCTGAAACTAAGTTTGATTCCCCTCTCTGACCCCGCTGGTCTGCCTTCGCACTTGTTTACTGATTTTGCCTCCATCAATAACATGAGCCTCACTCTCCACCTCTGCCAGGAAATTCCATGCGGTGGCCTTTTTGAGGAGGAAAAATGCCAACAAGGACAGATGTGACATGAGAGAGATGCTTTATCGCCAGGTTTCTCGTCTGAAAACACCAGAAAAGTCTCGATCAGCTCCCTTTTCCTCCTTGTGGAGGGTTTACCTCCCGATGACCTCCGCTGTTGCATGTCAACAAAGCTGATTTTTGAATGCATTTTTACAATTATGGGACCATTTTGATGTCTGAAGACATCCAGGACACAAATGTGCACCTGAGGCAGGTGGAGTGTTGTTGAGCACGCAACAATCATGGAGGTGCAGGTGAACATGGAGGTGCAGGTGGACATGGAGGTGCAGGTGAACATGGAGGTGCAGGTGGACATGGAGGTGCAGGTGGACATGGAGGTGCAGGTGAACATGGAGGTGCAGGTGGACATGGAGGTGCAGGTGAACATGGAGGTGCAGGTGGACATGGAGGTGCAGGTGGACATGGAGGTGCAGGTGGACATGGAGGTGCAGGTGAACATGGAGGTGCAGGTGGACATGGAGGTGCAGGTGGACATGGAGGTGCAGGTGGACATGGAGGTGCAGGTGGACATGGAGGTGCAGGTGGACATGGAGGTGCAGGTGGACATGGAGGTGCAGGTGAACATGGTGAACATGGAGGTGCAGGTGGACATGGAGGTGCAGGTGAACATGGAGGTGCAGGTGGACATGGAGGTGCAGGTGGACATGGAGGTGCAGGTGGACATGGATGTGCAGGTGAACATGGAGGTGCAGGTGGACATGGAGGTGCAGGTGAACATGGAGGTGCAGGTGGACATGGAGGTGCAGGTCGGGACAATTAATCAGGGCAAAGTGAACATGTAGGTGCAGGGAAGACAAACCAAGCCGAAAAGGTAACAAAACCACTGGCTTAGCAAGGCAGTGATGCTAGTCGAAGCACAGACATGAACCAGATAAAGTCATGAGTTCAACTAATAATATGAAAATGTGTAATAACGTATTAATAAACCAAGGAGAGTGTATGGAGCTACAAACATAACCCATCATGTGTGTAATCAAGGAATGTGTTAGGTGAGGACGACCTGAAAGCTACGGAGTAACAGTGAAGTGTGTTGATCGCCCCCTGGTGACTGGAGCTGAGCAGCAGGGGGAAATAGAGTCATTGGGGAAAAACTCCATCCCAGAAATGTTGAGCAAACAAAAATACTCCCAAATTTTCCCACACATGGTTCAACCTGGACACCTGACAATCCAAGGATGTGCCTTCAAACCAGGAAGTTAATGACGACGTCCCTGCGAAGCGGCTGGCTGAGCCGTTCTCTGCTGGGTTTGTATATTAACGAGTGGTGATAATGGCGACTGACAGGAAGAGCCGTGGCCTCTGATGGAGGGCTAAATAGCTTGTTGGTGTTCTCATGCTAACAGACTCCTGAGAGCCAGAAGCAAAATCTGATGCAATACTTAGAACACATTATTCTTTGATGGGCTTGATTTATCTGAATATTATTGCCTGGGTACACTGAGTGTGGACTAGATCAAAACCAATCGCAATTTCCAAAATAGACTCAAAAATATTGAAAACAGTTCATTTAATTTAGTCTAATCAATCATTTCAGCAGCCAAATCCACGATTCACCATCAAACTGAGTCCTGGTCAGATGCTGTTGGCTGTGTGTCAAACCAAACGTTTCTATTATTCATGTTAGCTGCTGTAGTGGCTGGTTATGTCCCGTCAGCCATGAATATAGATACATTCTCATCCTGTCGCTGTTGTTCAATATTACATGAGTGGACTGTTTTCAATATTGTGGAAAGAAGGAGAACCCACCTGGGAATGTGCCTCTATCCCCCATCAGCCCCTCAGCTTCCCGATGGCAGGCGCCTCGGCCCCGCCCCGCCCCGCCCCGCCCCGGCCCCGCCCCATCTCCGCCCGCCCCGCCTCGGCCCCGCCCCGGCCCGGCCCCGCCCCATCTCCGGCCCGCCTCGGCCCCGCCCCACCGAGGGCCGGCGCTCCTCTTTGGGACTTCCGTTCTGGAAAACATTCATCAGACTGCGAACTCTTCCCTTTCAGCTCTCTCCACGCTCACGAGGGCCGTTCTGAAGGGGAAGCGACACATTTGGAGAGTCTCCCAGGGAAAGGCTGTAAATATAACTTGACTGCTGCGTGTCGGAGGGTGTGCACACGCACGTGCACACAAAGTGTAGCCGAGTCTAACCGAAGCAGACAGTTGTGATGGGCTGATGATACATTTACATCTTTTCATGGATGAAATTAGAAATACTGTTATTTGCTTTGCTTTGGCTAATGTGACGTGTCTTAAAGGGTTAATTCAAAGTTAAAAGGAGGACAGGAGGGAGGACAGGAGGAGAGAGGGAGGAGGAGAGGAGGGGAGGGGAGGAGAGGGAGAGAGGAGAGGAGAGGAGAGGAGAGGAGAGGAGAGGAGAGGAGAGGAGAGGAGAGAGGGAGAGGAGAGGAGAGGGAGAGGAGAGGAGGGAGGAGAGGAGAGGGAGGAGAGGAGAGGAGGAGGAGGGGAGAGGGAGGGAGAGGGAGGAGGAGGGGGAGAGGAGAGGGAGGAGGAGAGGAGGGGAGAGGAGAGGAGAGGAGGAGGAGAGAGAGGAGGAGAGGAGAGGAGAGGAGAGGAGAGGAGAGGAGGGGAGAGGAGAGGAGGGGAGCCATTAAATGCAGTATTCTCACCATGTTTTGCATCATTTCCTTCCAACTCACCAGCACCAGGCTTATGTGCTTCCAATAACATAATAAAAACACTCAAAGTCAATAAAATCCTCACACGAATGTTCCGCATGACCATATAACAAAACAATAACTGATATTTTCTGTTAGAGATGATTTGTGGTGCATTCAAAGACCTTGGTACCGTGTTTACCGACGCCTGGGAGGGATGACTTTCCCTTCCCGGCTCGCTCCGCGCTCCGTTTTAATCTCCTCCGCGTGTTTGTTCTTTTTTACCTCTGAGGAATTCTGGCAAACCTTTCCAATTGTCGAGCTGAGCCGGTGGACTCATTTCCATTGTCTTGAACGTTGCACCATTTTAGCCCTGTTTGCTTTCGTTTCGTTTTTTCCTGAAGAGAGCGGCTGTTTTCCTCTTCAAGGACACCCGGGCAGCTCATTATTTATGACGCTACACAAATTACAGCGAGTCGGACGGATAGTCGACGCCGAAAACAAATCTTTCAGCTTGAACGTGTGCGGCTGGGGGTGGGGGTGGGGTGGTGGGGGGGTGGGGGTGGGGCAGTTGGAGGTGCCTATTTGCTGCAATTAAAGGTGATGTCCTTTAAACTCTCCCCGTATCTGTAATGTTCTTGTTTGGAGATAAGACTTTTCTGGCTTTGAGGTCTGCTTGCTAAGCTGGTGATAACACCTGGTATTGCTCTCTTGTTCCACTTCCTGTGCAACACCGCTGATATCGCTTTCTGTGTGTTGTCACTATCTGCAAAAACTTTGAGGTAAAACCCACTGAAACACACACACTCACACAGCAGCCGTGGCCGATCGACGCCCCTGTGAGGGGCTACCGTATATGAGGAACTTTGAGGCTGTGAACAGCTTTCTGGCGTCGCTGTTTATCTCTTTAACGTGCCTCTGTTTTTGATTCATACAGAGAATAAATGTGGACATTGAATGCAGCAAATATCCCAGAAGAATTGCACTTTTTGCCACTAAAACATGTTTCTATAGGTTTAAAGGCATGTTTAGCACGAGCTCCTGCGTGAACATCTGCTCTGAAAGATAGAACTGACCCAGGATCAGTCATGGATCTCCGGCAGGTCTTTTCAGTAGAAGCTACGGGGTAAAACAGCTATTTATGTTGTTAGTGAGGACAACAGTTTACCAGTGCTGGTCCTTACTCTCCACCAGACCCCGGCTCAGGGGCCCGGCTGGGTGCAACCCTTAAAATTGGCCCTGCAGAGAAAGGTGTTTCCTCAGCTCAGTATGAGCTCAAAAAGCAGCTATAATAATAAATGTGAGGGGTCCTGTTGGCTCAAGGTCAGGGTCAAGGTCAACAAACGCAGACTCCTAGATGTTACCGCAGCTCATCTTTCTCTGTTTTAACCGCTCCTCTCCATGTGGCCCTAAACACATGGAGGGTTAGAGGGTTAGGGTTAGGGTTAGAGGGTTAGGGTTAGAGGGTTAGGGTTAGAGGGTTAGGGTCTGACGGTTAGGGTTAGAGGTTAGGGTTAGGGTTTGAGGGTTAGGGTTAGACGGTTAGGGTTAGGGTTAGGGTTAGAGGGTTAGGGTTAGGGTTAGAGGGTTAGGGTTAGAGGGTTAGAGTTAGAGGGTTAGGGGTTTAGACGGGTTAGGGTTAGAGGGTTAGGGTTAGAGGGTAGGGTTAGGTAGGGTTAGGGTTAGGGTTAGAGGGTTAGGGTTAGGGTTAGGGTAGGGTGAGGGTTAGGGTTAGAGGTTAGAGGGTTAGGGTTAGAGGTTTAGGGTTAGGGTTAGGGATTAGGGTTAGAGGTTAGGGTTAGAGGGTTAGGGTTAGGGTTAGAGGGTTAGGGTTAGTTAGGGTTAGGGTTAGGGTTAGAGGGTTAGGGTAGGGTTAGGGTAGGTTAGAGGTTAGGGTTAGAGGGTTAGGGTTAGGTTAGAGGGTTAGGGTTAGAGGGTTAGGTTAGGGTTAGTAGGGTTAGGGTTAGAGGGTTAGGGTAGGGTTAGAGGTTAGGGGTTAGAGGTTAGGGTTAGAGTGTTAGAGGGTTAGGGTTAGGGTTAGGGTTAGAGGGTTAGGGTTAGAGGGTTAGGTAGAGGGTTAGGTTAGGGTTAGAGGGGTTAGGGTTAGAGGGTTAGGGTTAGGGTTAGAGTTAGAGGGTTAGAGGTTAGGGTTAGAGTTAGAGGGTTAGGGTTAGAGGGTTAGAGGGTTAGGGTTAAGGGTTAGGGTTAGAGGGTTAGGGTTAGAGGGTTAGAGGGTTAGGGTTAGAGGGTTAGGGTTAGAGGGTTAGGGTTAGTGTTAGGGTTAGAGCGTTAGGGTTAGAGGGTTAGGGTTAGAGTTAGAGGGTTAGGGTTAGAGGGTTAGGGTTAGGGTTAGAGGGTTAGGGTTGGTTAGAGTTAGAGTTAGAGGGTTAGGGTTAGGGTTAGGGTTAGAGTTAGAGGGTTAGGGTTAGAGGGTTAGGGTTAGAGGGTTAGGGTTAGAGTTAGAGGGTTAGGGTTAGAGGGTTAGGGTTAGAGTTAGAGGGTTAGGGTTAGAGGGTTAGGGTTAGAGGGTTAGCGTTAAAGTTAGAGGGTTAGGGTTAGAGGGTTAGGGTTAGAGGGTTAGGGTTAGAGGGTTAGAGGGTTAGGGTTAGAGGGTTAGGGTTAGAGGGTTAGGGTTAGAGGGTTAGAGGGTTAGGGTTAGAGGGTTAGGGTTAGAGGGTTAGGGTTAGAGTTAGAGGGTTAGGGTTAGAGGGTTAGGGTTAGAGTTAGAGGGTTAGGGTTAGAGGGTTAGAGTTAGAGGGTTAGGGTTAGAGGGTTAGAGGGTTAGGGTTAGAGGGTTAGGGTTAGAGGGTTAGAGTTAGAGGGTTAGGGTTAGAGGGTTAGGGTTAGAGTTAGAGGGTTAGGGTTAGAGGGTTAGAGTTAGAGGGTTAGGGTTAGAGGGTTAGAGGGTTAGGGTTAGAGGGTTAGGGTTAGAGGGTTAGGGTTAGAGTTAGAGGGTTAGGGTTAGAGGGTTAGGGTAAGAGTTAGAGGGTTAGGGTTAGAGGGTTAGAGTTAGAGGGTTAGGGTTAGAGTTAGAGGGTTAGGGTTAGAGTTAGAGGGTTAGGGTTAGAGGGTTAGGGTTGCTGCCACAATCCTCATTCTACTGGGAAAGTGAGGTCATTTTGGCTGGTCCTCACTTTCCTAATGACCCCCTCAACAACTGTTTGAGGGTTAAGACTTGGTTTTAAGGTCTAGGTAAGATTTAGGTTTCGGTCAGGGGTCAGATGGGATGGTTAGTTTAGAGTGCTGGGTAATGTATTATGTATATAAAAGTCCTCACATTGATAGAACTACAGGGGTGTGTGTGTGTATGAGAGAGCGTCTGGTGGTTGTTAGAATGACCTTGTCTTTGGAGTGACAAACTGGACACCTGACATCTTATTTTTCTCTCTTCCCTCTCTCTATCTCTCTCTTTCACCCTCCCAACACACACACACACACACACACACACACACACACACACACACACACACACACACACACACACACACACACAGAAACAAACACAGGTGTCTGGTGGTGAGCTTGTGGGGACAGTTGATCCCCAGACAGATTAGGCTGCAATCTGAAATCTCCTCAGGCCAGATCAAGTAGACACAGAGAGGGGGGGTGGGTGGGAGAGGGGGGAGAGATAGAGAGAGGGAGGGAGGGAGAGGGGGAGAGATAGAGAGAGGGAGGGAGGGAGGGAGAGAGATATATGGAGAGGGAGAGAGAGGGAGAGAGATAGAGAAAGGGAGGGAGAGAGATATATGGAGAGGGGGGAGAGAGAGGGGGAGAGATAGAGAGAGGGAGGGGGGAGAGAGATCTATAGAATGAGGGAGGGAGCGAGAGGGGGAGAGATAGAGAGAGGGAGGGAGAGAGATATATGGAGAGGGGGGGAGAGAGAGGGGGAGAGATAGAGAAAGGGAGGGGGGGAGAGAGATCTATAGAATGAGGGAGGGAGAGAGATAGAGAGGGAGAGGGAGGGAGAGAGAGGGGGCAAGATAGAGAGAGGGAGGGAGGGAGGGAGAGAGATATATGGAGAGGGAGGGAGAGAGAGGGGGAGAGATAGAGAAAGGGAGGGGGGAGAGAGATCTATAGAATGAGGGAGTGAGAGAGAGGGAGAGGGAGGGGAGAGATAGAGAAAGGGAGGGAGGGTGAGAGATATATGGAGAGGGGAGGGAGAGCGAGGGGGAGAGATAGAGAAAGGGAGGGAGGGAGAGGGAGGGAGAGCGAGGGGGAGAGATAGAGAAAGGGAGGGAGGGTGAGAGATATATGGAGAGGGAGGGAGAGAGAGGGGGGGCTTTAATGGCTTAAGGGTTAGACAGACAGTAATAACAGGTTGGCAGAACGTGTCCCCACAGTTTAAGGACGGTCGGTTCCAGCAGGCGTCTCTGCTTCTCTTTAACTTTATTAAGCTGCTGGCAACAGAACTTTTGAACTTCCTCCTGTAGAGAAACCAACCTGAACCTAGAGAGAGGGAGGGAGGGGGAGGGAGAGAGGGAGAGGGGGAGGGAGAGAGATAGAGAGGGAGTGAGAGAGGGGGAGGGAGAGAGATAGAGAGGGAGGGAGGGACAGAGAGAGGGGGAGGTAGGGAGAAAGAGGGGGAGGGAGGGAGAGGGGGAGGGAGGGGGAGGTAGGGAGAAAGAGGGGGAGGGGGAGGGAGATAGAGAGAGGGGGGAGAGAGGGGGAGAGAGGGAGGAAGGGAGAGAGAGAAGGAGGGGGGAGGGAGAGGGAGGGAGGGAGATATAGAGAGGGGGAGGTAGGGAGAAAGAGGGGGAGGGGGAGGGAGATAGAGAGAGGGGGGAGAGAGGGGGAGAGAGGGAGGAAGGGAGAGAGAGAAGGAGGGGGGAGGGAGAGGGAGGGAGGGAGATATAGAGAGGGAGGGGGATATAGAGGGAGGGGGGAGATATATATATATATAGGGGGAGGGGAGATATCTACCTAACGTTCTCCTCTAGACGTCATTATTTAGGGTTCCCAACTGGAGGTTCTACCTAACGTTCTCCTCTAGACGTCATTATTTAGGGTTCCCAACTGGAGGTTCTACCTAACGTTCTCCTCTAGACGTCATTATTTAGGGTTCCCAACTGGAGGTTCTACCTAACGTTCTCCTCTAGACGTCATTATTTAGGGTTCCCAACTGGAGGTTCTACCTAACGTTCTCCTCTAGACGTCATTATTTAGGGTTCCCAACTGGAGGTTCTACCTAACGTTCTCCCTTAGACGTCATTATTTAGGCTTCCCAACTGGAGGTTCTACCTAACGTTCTCCTCTAGACGTCATTATTTAGGGTTCCCAACTGGAGGTTCTACCTAACGTTCTCCCTTAGACGTCATTATTTAGGGTTCCCAACTGGAGGTTCTACCTAACGTTCTCCTCTAGACGTCATTATTTAGGGTTCCCAACCATTTTGGGTCTGAAGTGTTTGCCATGAAGAAATGACGGATGATGGTTCTGTTTCCAAATGAATGTTGAAGGAATTATGAAGATAATTACAAGAATGAGCTCAGCTTTCAAAGCCCAGTTTTTACATTTATTTACTTGTTTTGCTTTATATTTTTCTTATTTTCTTCTTATTTTTTCTTCCATAGGTTCGACTATCAGGAGCTGCTGCGTAACTCCAGTTTCTGCCTGGTGCCGCGAGGGCGACGCCTTGGGTCCTTCCGGTTTCTTGAAGCCCTGCAGGTGTGTTCACGTGTGTGTGTGTGTGTATGTGTGTGTGTGAGAGAGAGAGAGAGAGAGAGTAGTCATATTGTACTTTTCATACTACAGGAGGCAACAGTGTGTAAATACACTCAAGGTAATTTAAGGAAACAGGGTTTTAAATTAAACAACATTTAATTTAGTAAAATAAAGCAACAAATAAAATGGCTAGAGTAGCCCCTCCCCTATGGGTTTATTTGTATTTTCTCCCTAACTTCCTCTTCAGTGTTCTAAACAGCCATTAAATATTTCCAGTTCATGAAATCAAAGACATTTACAGATCGAAACTTCAGCTGCCAACAACTTTCATGCATCTTCCCAACATCAACGCCACCTTTCACCACTCATTAAACACTCCAGAAAAATGCCAGAACTTGTGTGAATCATGTGATGGTCTGGAAATAGAACGTTACTCCTCAGCCTGAGCTGTTATTTTCTCCTTTCTTGGTACCAGCTTATTAGACAGCCTGCTAACCGACTCCTCGACATCCTTTTACCAACAGTTGATCTTATTGCTATTGACGATGTGTCATCTCGTTGCCACAGAAGAGGCCTGTTTCTATAGATACACAGAGACAAGAAATAGGACGTTTCAGACCACAGACGTGTTCATCCTTCATTAGCACCTCCTTCCTGCAACTCTCTGCATTTCCAGTCATGTACTGGGCCCGGCGGCTGCCTTCCACTTGTTTTTCCCATCTCACTTTTATGTTGCATATTTAACGAGCCTCATTGTTGTTTTGGTTGGGTGCAGGCCGGCGCTTTGTGGTGCACCCGTTGGCCATTGGCCGTGATGTCACGTTATATTGCAACACATGATTGTGTAATTAAGTGGATAATCAGAGTCTGGACCAGAAGGCAAAGGAGGGCTTAAGCAGAAACCCACGATTACAGTTGAGCTAATATAGAATAGGATGAAAACAAAGGCTCCAGTTCAGCTACCACAAAAAAAGGCATGAAAAGAATGATGGTGGTGGGTGCAGAGAGTGCTTCTCCAGGAAGGTGCATGATCACGTGCGACGCTTATGGGGCAGAAAGCCGAAATCTGAACAGGAAGAAACGCCGAGGTGTGATTCTGATTCAAATTCATCTGAAGAGGCTGGAGATGGAAAAAAAAAAGATCTGGGAAAGATTTGTGTCAAGGCAGACTAATGATAGCAGTGAGCCCGGCCACTGATCATGTCTTTGGCATTTGTGAATCTCCTTTAATCTCCGAGCTTCACCTGACTGAGAATTCATTCAAACCTGAACTTTAGATGCAAATGCCAGGCGGATTCCTCCCGCCCCTCTCTGACATTCGCACCACTGCTACTTGAGACTTTATGTAAAAGTCACGACTGAATGTGAAGGTTTAACCTGTTTTGGTGTTTGACATCCCAAATGCACGTTTACGTACATCTTGAGGATTTTTGGAAATTTTGAAGGATATGATCTGGGTGTCTGACTCTCATCTGTAGAACGTCAGTATTTTGGACTCAATTCACTTAAACTGACCTCATGGGTTAGGGTCAGGGTCAGGGTCAGGGTCAGGGTCAGGGTTAGGGTTAGGGTCAGGGTCAGTGTTAGGGTTAGTGTTAGGGTTAGTGTTAGGGTTAGGGTTAGGGTTAGGGTCAGGGTCAGTGTTAGGGTTAGTGTTAGGGTTGGGTTAGGGTTCAGGGTTTGGGATAAAACTTTTTTTACACTGGCCTACTGATCGGGAAAGCAGGGGAGTGCGGAGGGTTAGGGCCCCCGGGGGGGGGGGAAGCTATTAGCCAGGGCTGGGGTTAGGGTTGGGGGAAGGTAGGGGTTGGGGTTAGGGGGGGTGTAGGGGTTAGGGTTTAGGGAGAGGGTTAGGGGTCGGGGTTAGGGTTGGGGTTAGGGTTAGGGGTTAGGGTTAGGGTTAGGGTTAGGGTTAGGGTTAGGGGTTAGGGTTAGGGGTTGGGGTTAGGGGTTGGGGTTAGGGGTTAGGGTTAGGGTTAGGGGTTAGGGTTAGGGTTAGGGAGAGGGTTAGGGAGAGGGTTAGGGTCAGGGTCAGTGTTAGGGTTAGTGTTAGGGTTAGTGTTAGGGTTAGGGTTAGGGTTAGTGTTAGGGTTAGTGTTAGGGTTAGGGTTAGTGTTAGGGTTAGGGTTAGGGTTAGGGTCAGTGTTAGGGTTAGTGTTAGTGTTAGGGTTAGGGTTAGGGTTAGGGTTAGGGTCAGGGTCAGGGTCAGGGTCAGGGTCAGGGTCAGAGTCAGGGTTAGGGTTAGTGTTAGGGTTAGTGTTAGGGTTAGGGTTAGTGTTAGGGTTAGGGTTAGTGTTAGTGTTAGTGTTAGTGTTAGGGTTAGGGTTAGTGTTAGGGTTCGTGTTAGGGTTAGGGTTAGTGTTAGGGTTAGGGTTAGTGTTAGTGTTAGGGTTAGGGTTAGTGTTAGGGTTCGTGTTAGGGTTAGGGTTAGTGTTAGGGTTAGGGTTAGTGTTAGGGTTAGGGTTAGTGTTAGGGTTAGGGTTAGGGTTAGTGTTAGGGTTAGGGTTAGGGTTCGTGTTAGGGTTAGGGTTAGTGTTAGGGTTAGGGTTAGTGTTAGGGTTAGGGTTAGGGTTAGTGTTAGTGTTAGGGTTAGGGTCAGGGTCAGTGTTAGGGTCAGGGTTAGTGTTAGGGTTAGGGTCAGGGTCAGGGTCAGGGTCAGTGTTAGGGTTAAGGTTAGGGTTAGTGTTAGGGTTAGTGTTAGTGTTAGGGTTAAGGTTAGGGTTAGGGTTAGTGTTAGGGTTAGGGTTAGGGTCAGGGTCAGTGTTAGGGTCAGGGTCAGGGTCAGTGTTAGGGTTAAGGTTAGGGTTAGTGTTAGTGTTAGGGTTAGGGTTAGTGTTAGTGTTAGGGTTAGGGTTAGGGTTAGTGTTAGTGTTAGGTTTAGGGTTAGGGTTAGGGTTAGTGTTAGTGTTAGTGTTAGGGTTAGGGTTAGGGTTAGTGTTAGGGTTAGGGTTAGGGTTAGGGTTAGGGTTAGTGTTAGTGTTAGGGTTAGGGTTGTCTGCCGCACCGTGTAAAAGGGTTAGGGTTAGGGTTAGGGTTAGTGTTAGTGTTAGGTTTAGGGTTAGGGTTAGGGTTAGGGTTAGGGTTAGTGTTAGGTTAGGTTAGGGTTAGGGTTGTCTGCCGCACCGTGTAAAACAGCCTACCAGCATAAAACAGTGCAACCAGTGTAACGCTGAGATAATGGGATCACGTTGCTCCTGAAAACTGTTGAGAAGATTATTTTTCTTTTCTATATCTCCTCACAGGCGGCCTGCATTCCTGTCATCCTGAGTAATGGATGGGAGCTTCCCTTTTCTGAAGTTATAGACTGGAAGCAGGGTGCCATCATTGGAGATGAGAGGCTGCTACTACAGGTACGCAGAGGTGGCCTCGCGTTTGGTGTTTTCACTAAAAAAAGACGTTTTATCATTTATCATAACGCTCCGTAGTGAAAGTGAGTAAACTGAGCATTTTCAGACTGCAATGTACAAGAAAAGAGAACATTACTCGCCGAGTAATACGTACTATGCTTCAGTATAATATTATAGTGTGTGTATAAGGACCCCAAAATAGCACCTGGTAAGAGACATGCTAACGAAGTGGGTTTCAAACTCAAGGCCTTCAGTCACACAGTAGAACATGGGAATAGAGCAGCTGCAAGAGAATTCAGGATTAATAAATAAATGGTCCGGATGTGGAGTAAGCAAGAAGATGACCTGCACCGAGTAAAGAAGTCATCATTCCGGGTGGATTCACCAAAGAACTCCAACCGATACTGGTGTCAACAGGTTGTTCAAAGTTCAATTGCGAGCTGCATGGGAGCGTTGGATGACAGAAGGCGAACACACGTTCACCAAGACAGGGAGGCAACGCCAGACGAGTTACGCCACTATCTGCCAATGGATGGTCGATGCCTGGGCTAAGGTATCAGTCTCCAGTGTCGTCCGGGCCGGAATCATCACTGAACAGCTAAGTAACAGCAAGACTTACTCGGATAATGACGCGAGGGATCCGGGCATGGTTGATGCTGAAATCACCCAACTGTTAAATTAGGACAATGAAGATGACGAACTTGATGGATTTCTGGAGGAGGAATGAACTGAAAAAGTATTGTGTTTTATTTTATGTGTTACACCTGATTAATGTTGAGCGTTATTGTGAATGAGTTGAATAAAGTTTGACTTGTCTGACTCTTTTGTTTCGCTTAATGTGCTCTATCCGGTGTGCCTTTATGAAAATAGACCCATTCATTGATACTGCGCCTTATAATCCAGTGCGCCTTATCCGAAAAACATGATATGTTATTTAAATTTTTTTATTTCAAATATTAAAATGAAATGTTCCTTCAAACAGACACTGACAGCTGAGATGTTGGTGATTACCAAGCAAAAGAAAAAGCTGCTGTGGCCCCAGGGTTAGGGCTCCTCCGTGCTGAGCGAGCCGCTTCGTTGGGGGGTAAATGTTCACGCCTGTCAGCTGATCAGTTTGGTTGTGACTTGGGTTTGATGGCTGGGGCAGGGCACCTGTCCAGACAGGCTTGGTAGAACACTTAAGGACACCTGGCAAAGGAACCCATCAAATTGCCCCTTAAATTCCACCTCTGGGAGAACTTTGACAATATCCTGGGGCTGGTGTGGGACATAGAATAGGAGTGGTCCCAGTTCCCTGCTGCTCTTATGGAAAGCAGTTTTAAACTGGACTGAAAGGTTGTTGGTGGAATCTGAAGGACCCACCCAGGAACCTAATGGGGGTTGAGGAAGGAGACTTGCAGACTATTGTTAACTTGAGGGATGCCAGTATTGGTGGGCAAAAACACCATCGTGGGAGGAGTTCAAGTAGTATGTTCTGTTTGGCCATTGGGTCACCAGGAGATGTAGTCTGGAAAAGTTTGAGCAGCTCCTCAATCTGAATGATACATTTTGACAAGGAAGAGGAGCCTGAGGCTGCTGGCTTGGCTCTATTGTCAGGGTCTAAGGTCACTGGGGCTGTGGCAGGGCTCCAGTGGTGGATAGGAATCTCCCTAAGTCTCTGCAACATGGCCTGGACATCTACTACCCTGCCTCTGGGAAATCTCTACAAGGAAGTGGACAAGGTAGCTGAGGAGAGGACGCTATGGGATAACCTTCTAAGACAGCCACCCTGAATAAGCAAAAGAAACAGAACAACAGGGACCGAACTTGCAATAGAGATGAAAACCTAATATCACTCGTGTGGCCGTCAACATGACCGGCAGTGAAGTCCAACCTCTGATCGGGACACAGGACCTCTGTACCTTTGACAGGGATATAAGAGGACCGGGATATAAGAGGACGAGAAGCTCCAAATCTCATGGCCATCCAGACCAGACAGAGAATATGGAGCCATTCTGTCCATACTCTGAACAGACGTCTCTTGTTCTTGGTAATTTGTTCCTTCTGACATTAATATAAACCGGATCTGCTTGATGACGCCTCACTCAACAAGAAAAATATAAGAAACACCTGTAAAAAAATCATGTTCTCTTTTCCATTTATCCTCTCTCCCACTATAACAGGTCTGTTTATCCTCTTTGTCCCATTATAACCAGTTAACTTATCCTCTGTCCCACTATAACCAGTTAACTTATCCTGTGTCCCACTATAACCAGTTAACTTTTCCTCTGTCTCATTATAACCAGTTAACTTATCCTCTGTCCCAGTATAACCAGTCCATATCTCCTTTGTGTCCCATTATAACCAGTCCATTTCTCCTCTCTGTCCCATTATAACCAGTCCATTTCTCCTCTCTGTCCCATTATAACCAGTCCATTTCTCCTCTCTGTCCCATTATAACCAGTCCATTTATCCTCTGTGTCCCACTATAACCAGTCCATTTCTCCTCTCTGTCCCATTATAACCAGTCCATTTCTCCTCTCTGTCCCATTATAACCAGTCCATTTATCCTCTCTATCCCACTATAACCAGTCCATTTATCCTCTGTCCCAGTATAACCAGTCCATTTCTCCTCTCTGCCCCATTATAACCAGTCCATTTCTCCTCTCTGTCCCATTATAACCAGTCCATTTATCCTCTGTGTCCCATTATAACCAGTCCATATCTCCTTTGTGTCCCATTATAACCAGTCCATATCTCCTTTGTGTCCCATTATAACCAGTCCATTTCTCCTCTGTCCCATTATAACCAGTCCATTTCTCCTCTGTCCCATTATAACCAGTCCATTTCTCCTCTGTGTCTCAGTATAACCAGTCCATTTATCCCCTCTGTCCCACTATAACAGGTCTGTTTATCCTCTGTCCCACTATAACCAGTTAACTTATCCTGTGTCCCACCAAAACCAGTAACTTTTCCTCTGTCCCACTATAACCAGTTAACTTATCCTGTGTCCCACCAAAACCAGTAACTTTTCCTCTGTCCCACTATAACCAGTTAACATATCCTCTGTCCCATTATAACCAGTCCATTTATCCTCTCTATCCCACTATAACCAGTCCATTTATCCTCTGTCCCAGTATAACCAGTCCATTTCTCCTCTCTGTCCCATTATAACCAGTCCATTTATCCTCTCTGTCCCATTATAACCAGTCCATTTATCCTCTCTGTCCCATTATAATCCAGTCCATTTATCCTCTGTGTCCCATTATAACCAGTCCATATCTCCTTTGTGTCCCATTATAACCAGTCCATTTCTCCTCTGTCCCATTATAACCAGTCCATTTATCCTCTGTCCCATTGTAACCAGTCCATTTCTCCTCTGTCCCATTGTAACCAGTCCATTTCTCCTCTGTCCCATTATAACCAGTCCATTTATCCTCTGTCCCATTGTAACCAGTCCATTTCTCCTCTGTCCCATTGTAACCAGTCCATTTCTCCTCTGTCCCATTATAACCAGTCCATTTCTCCTCTGTGTCTCAGTATAACCAGTCCATTTATCCCCTCTGTCCCACTATAACAGGTCTGTTTATCCTCTGTCCCACTATAACCAGTTAACTTATCCTGTGTCCCACCAAAACCAGTAACTTTTCCTCTGTCCACTATAACCAGTTAAACTTATCCTGTGTCCACCAAAACCAGTAACGTTTCCTCGGTCCCACTATACCCAGTTAACAAATATCCGCTGTCCCATTATAACCAGTCCATTTATCCTCTCTATCCCACTATAACCAGGTCCAGTTTATCCTCTGTCCCAGTAGAACACCATCCATTTTCTCATCTCTAGTCCCATTATAACCATGTCCATTTATCCTCTCTGTCCGCATTATAACCAGTCCATTTAATCCTCTCTGGTCCATTATAACCAGTCCAATTTATCCTCTGTGTCCGCATTATAACCAGTC
>NC_042300.1:13337926-13342684 GCF_901000725.2 Takifugu rubripes | reverse complement strand
GGGATCCGCCTGGCGGGATCCTGCCGGCTCAGCTGCTTGGACGCCTGTTGAGACATCGTTTTAGGGATGAGACAAAGGCTGACCAGGGTTCAGGAAAAGGTGGAAGGAGAGAGCCGCCAACAGGATCAGCTCTGACCAGATCCCATGACAGGGATCCGCTCTGACCAGATCCCATGACTGGATCCGCTCTCCAGATCCCATGACAGGGATCCGCTCTGACCACATCCCATGACAAGATCAGCTCTGACCAGATCCCATGACAGGATCAGCTCTGACCACATCCCATGACAGGATCAGCTCTGACCACATCCCATGACAAGATCAGCTCTGACCAGATCCCATGACAGGATCCGCTCTGACCAGATCCCATGACTGGATCCGCTCTGACCAGATCCCATGACAAGATCAGCTCTGACCAGATCCCATGACAGATCAGCTCTGACCACATCCCATGACAAGATCAGCTCTGACCAGATCCATGACAGGATCCGCTCTGACCAGATCCATGACTGGATCCGCTCTGACCAGATCCCATGACAAGATCAGCTCTGACCAGATCCCATGACAGGATCCGCTCTGACCAGATCCCATGACAGGATCAGCCGGTGGCGTCCTGATAAGCAGCTATAAACCCGCCTCTTTAAGGCGCCGTCACGGGTTAATGAGGAAAAACAACAATAAAGGAGATAATTCACCAGCTGGTTTATGAGCAGATGGATAAAAGGTGGTTAAAGGTGACACAAGCAGCGCGTGTGAGTGTGTGTGAGTGTGTGTGTGAGTGTGAGTGTGTGAGTGTGTGTGTGAGTGGTGTGTGAGTGGGTGTGAGTGTGGGTGTGGTGTGTGAGTGGTGTGTGTGGTGTGTGTGTGTGTTGTGTGTGTGAGTGCGTGTGTGGTGTGAGTGTGTGGTGTGAGTGTGTGAGTGTGTGAGTGTGAGTGTGAGTGTGTGTGTGTGAGCCTCTTTAATGAATTGCAGCACCAGCATGTTGTGGGTTCAATACTCGGCAGAGACTTTCCAAAGTCAACAAGTCCCTAATTTACTGTCACGCTGCCGCCAATAAACCCAGAGTGTGTGAGCGCAGTAAATCAAACACACTTTAGAGCCCAGCACCAGGAAAATGAATCACACACACCACACCCACACACACACACACACACACACCACCACACACACATACACACACACACACACACACACCACACATTATTAAGCAAACACATGTAATAAACAAAGATCAGACATAAAAGCTCGTTCTGGACTGTTTGGACTATGTTCCTACAGAGCCGACGGACGGAGCTTCGAGACTCCAGAGTGTTGGAGGACCCAGAGATCCAATATTCAGCCACGGGATCGACTCCCGCTCTTGTTGCACGAGTTCAGACACTGTTAATAGTAATAAAGCCTTAATTACACTCTGAGAAGACGTCAACACCGTCACAGATTTGAACCAACCTACGTTACCATGACAACTTATCTGACTGTTATTCTCCTGTTAACTCTTTTGCCCTTCCAGCTGGTCCCGTCGGCCCGATCTCTGTGGTTCTGGGTTGTTCTGGGCGGCGGGTGGATCGGATCAATAGTGGCGTGTAAATAAAGTAGAAGCGGTTTAATCACACTGAACGTGTTTATCTCAGATAAAGTGTTGGGATTAAATAAACCTGGGAGCTCTGATACGCCCAGTCACCATGGCAACCAGGCAACAAAGATCCAACCCTCCTCCTGGTCCAGCGGGACTATAAATGTGACATAAATCAGGACGGAGAACTCAGACCCGTCTTCAGCATTTATGGAGCCGGAGGATAATAACGTGCTGAAGCTACGTTGGGCAGCAAACCAAGCTAAGCTAAAGCTCTTAGCATTTAGACTCGTTCTGGAGGCTGGAAACAGCCACAGGAGGACGAAGGACAGGGACACAAGTTGGTCGGGTTTACCAGGTGGAGACGGAGGAGGACGGAGGAGGATGGAGGAGGACGGAGGAGGGGGAGGACAGTCCAGGACAGGCGGGTCGGACCCAGGAAAGACAAAAGAAGGTGCTGCACAGGCAGCAACAATCTGGCGGAACGGAAGGAACCAGCGGCTTAAATACAGGTGAGACGGTGAAGCCAGATCAGGTGGGCGGGGTAGAGGGCGGGGCAGAGGGCGGGCAGAGGGCGGGGTAGAGGGCGGGAAGAGGGCGGGGCTTCCACCTGGGCAGCAGCAGCCCAAAGTCAACACAGCTGATCAGAAGATGCAGCTCAGAGCAGCTGGACCCATGAAGAGGTCAGACATCTCAGCCAAACCTTCCAGAGCCCTGGATGATGATGGCTGGTTCCTGGCTTTAGCTCCTCCATGGACGCTGGGTCCAACCGTCCCAGTCAAACTCCAACCCAACCTTCTCCTTCTCTGCAACCAGCCAGTGGCCAGGAATCACTACACAACTGCTGCAGCGGCAACTATTGGCAACTATTTATGCAGAAAAGAGGTGCAACACATTTCTTTAGTAAATCCAGGCCTTCCACCATATGAGACCCCAGGAGATCAGGTCCTGGATCATAATCTGAGCTCACGCTTCCTGTGTAAAATCCTGCAGAGTCGGTGGCTCTTGGTTGTCGGGATGTGGCTAACACGCGACAACGCTAACATGCAGACTGTTGAACAGGTTGTGAGGAAGTTAGCGATCATTTTCCTAATGCCAGCAGAGCTAGAGGATATGTTGCAGAGTCCGAGCTTGGATTGGATGAAACGTTCCAGGTCCAATTTTGTGTTTCTCCCCCGTCTGGGTTCTGTCTGACGGATAAACAGGGTAAACTGTCTATTTAGGTGCACGTGTGAATGGTTGGCTGCAACACAAACCTCAGTTCTGAGTGTTTGTTGGCCAGAAACCACCGACAAAGCCGCCGATCTCCTCAGACGTTGATGTAATATTCATCACTGCTGGTCTGAACCCAACAATAGTGTCGTTACTCTGTCGTGAGTTCTGTGTTTGTGTTACTTTCACCATGAATTATCCAGAGGGTGAAATGATTGTGTTAATGTGACGTTTGAAGCCAGAACATGGATGTGGTTTGTCAGGTTGGGCTCAGTCTGACATTGAGACATTAAAGCATGTTAAAGGCTTAGCGATGAGTTTTGGGCGATAGAGAGTCAAAATAAGTTAATGGTCTTAAGGTACGACCTGAGGCTAGCAGGCTCCAGGCTAGTGAGCTAGCTAGGCTGATTTAGGGACGCTCTTGTGGCTAGTGAACCTAACAGAATTCTCTATAAAGTTAGCATCTTGGTGGCTAATCCACTGAAATATTGAGACTGGCAAGAGGCCGGCAGGCACAGGGAGGTTTCTACCCTGAAAAAGGTTGGAATTTGCAATTCCATTTGTTCAGGGATTTCCTTTCCGGTTCAATTTGATCTGTGCAGCTTGACACAGCCTCAATCGGGGACTCGCCCTTTGTTCTTTCCGGAGCTCAGAAACAGCTCGATTTTGTGAGTGAAGAAAAAAACCCCCGAAATAAATAAATGATTTTAAAACAACCCGTGCATGATGTGATGCAACACGGCCGGAGAAATGTTGGGAAACGAGGCCCAATAAAACCTAATGAGCTGCAACTGAGAAGGACTTAAATAAAGGATGCAGGAGTCTGTGGCCGCTCCCGGTGAGCGGAGCTGATCAGTATTCACTGTCTGAGGGCACCTCCGCCTCCTGGAACGGCCATTTCCTGCTGGCTGTGTTGAAGAACCTCCACGATCTCTTGAGATCTTTCCAAGGCGTCTCAATATACGGAGCCTCATGAACGTCACCTGAAGCCCTCCAGGAAGGCAGCAACCCCCGACTCAGCGCTTCCTCTTGGGGGAATATTTAAAGGGTGGCTCATTATAATGAAGCATCCTTGCACGCCTGCTTTTAAATGGCAGCGCATTGAGGAGCAGATATGATGATAATGAAAACGATCTCTGGGCCGGTCCCAACGGGCGGAGGGAGGCCTGCGGAGGAGCATCCAGAGGAAGGTTAAACTACCGGCGGAGGCGGAGCAGTTTGATCTGGACGGAGGGAAAGCATCCAATAATAATGGGCAGCTTGAAATGGGCCGAACTGCTCCGAACAGCTGTGTTCCTGAATGCCCCCGAAATAGGCGTGAAAATCAAAAAGTCCCTGAAGGAATGAAGGATTGGAAGAGTCGCCTCCACGTGTTCATCACGTCACAGCAGGTCGTGGAAGAGCGCTCGGAGTGGCGTGCTCCTGTTCTCCACCGTACAAACGAGACCCCCCCCCCTGCATTATGCATGTCCTCCGTTCCCAGATGTTCCTGCCATTGATTGCACGCCGCTGGTGCACCGACATGTGAGCGCGCCATGTTCGCCCTGCTGTGCTAAATAATGCATCAGACGTAGGCGCGGCTGCTCCGAAGACCCCCCCACTTTGGAACGTGGCGGCGGCTTCATGTCGAACACGGCCTGCTCTGCTCCATCGGGCCACATGTGGAGAGAGTGAACGAGATTCCCCTGTGGGGGGGTCATGGAGCAGGACTTGGGAGTCTGGCTCTGATGTTTGTCAGTTCTCTGGTGATGTCAACACCAAGAGGTGGAAAAGACGAGGAGGAGTATCCAGATGCAATTATTCATCCCATAATCCTCGGCTGACAACGCTCGCCTGCCTGCCAAGAGCAGATTCCTACCCGTCCCCGGATGAAGGTGTCTTTTCCCGGACAAACAAACGAGCTGCCTTCCAGATAAGAGCGGAGCTAATTATGGGCTGATTATGGAAGGTGATGGTGTTCTGACCATCCGAG
>NC_042300.1:13290426-13332926 GCF_901000725.2 Takifugu rubripes | reverse complement strand
CCACCTGTACCTGGCCCCTCACCTGTCCCTGGCCCCCACCTATCCCTGGCCCCTCACCTATCCCTGGCCCCTCACCTGTCCCTGGACCCCACCTGTCCCTGGCCCCCACCTGTACCTGGCCCCTCACCTGTCCCTGGCCCCGCGGAGGATCCTGCAGAAATGTCAAGCTAAGCATACATCAGTGGGGGGGGGGGCTGCTTTAGTAACGAGGACAGTGGAGCCAAACAAGTCCCCAGAAAGAATGTACAATCAGCCAGAGAACGAGACTGACGGGAGGGGGGCAGAACAAAAATAGACAAGATAACTGGAAGGAGGCAACTAGCGTGTGAGGGCAGAAGACTGTGGAGACCCTGATGTTTAGCTGAGTCGCTGTCTTCTGTTAGCGTAGCTGGAGTCGCGCGACTCCCACTTTACTGGTTTAACGTCTTCGTCGTGACTCTCAGCCTCTTGTTTCAGAGAGAAAGATGGACCGCGTGCTGGCCGGGACCCCCCCAACGTCATGGGGAACCTCCCCCCCCAACGTCATGGGGAACCTCCCGTGCTCCCAGTTTTAACATGGAACGAGGGGTCTGAAAGGTCCGAAACAGCTTTCTTGTTCTTGACCTTTCCATAATAAAGTTTGCCCACTCTCTCCTGAGGCAACAGTAAGTGACGTGTGTAGGTGTTCACTTTATTCTGCTTTTCACTGTCATGGGCATATTTCCTCCTACAAACAAGGTTAAAAAGAGAAAAAACCATCATGGCCCCCTGCTGAGAGTGGAAAGAAATGTTGACAAAATGAGCGTAGTGAAGGAAAAAGTGCCGCTTTTTGTTCATTAAACGTGCTCAGTCAGCCTCCGTCGGCGTGTCAGCTCGTCCCGTTAGCGCCACGTCAGATTCTCTATTGTTTTCACATCAGCTCCACTTGACTCGTCTCAGATCTGCTGCTTCCTCTCGTAGCTGTTCGCTCTGAAACTTCATTACACCGCGCCCGCCGCCGGTCCTCGCTGCATTTGTTCCTGGCCTCCAGTCTCTTTGACCTAGCTAACGGCGCCTGCTACGGATCAAACAATTTAACAAGATGTCTGTAATTAGCGTTCAGCCGAGTCACATTTGGACAGAAATGAAATGTTGCTGAAACTGAGCGATCGTGAGCTCGGGGTAAAAGTGGGCAGGAAACAGAGTCATTTTGTAACTGAATACACGTTCAAGAGTCATCGCAGCAGCCATCTCCCCACCAAAGAGGTCTACTCACGTCACGTTATCTCAAGCCACGCCTCCACCCTAATTAGGGCTCCGAATCACCGGAAATGCCGATCCTTTGTCACAGCTAGCAAATGTTAGCATTAGCATTACACTGAGAAGGGAGGTGGATATTTGACAGTGAAAAGCAGAGAACCTGATGGAAGCTCATCACTTGGTGATGTGACCCTGGGCCTCCTGCCTCCACACATTAGCCCTGACCAGGGAGGTGGTGAGGGGTCCAGAGAAACCCTCTCCTGCCCTCTCCTGCCCTCTCCTGCCCTCTCCAGCCCCCACCTGCCCTCTCCAGCCCTCTTCTGCCCTCTCCTGCCCTCTCCAGCCCTCTCCAGCCCTCTCCTGCCCTTTTCTGCCCTCTCCTGCCCTCTCCAGCCCTCTCCTGCCCTCTACTGCCCTCTCCTGCCCTCTCCAGCCCTCTTCTGCCCTCTCCTGCCCTCTCCTGCCCTCTCCAGCCCTCTCCAGCCCTTTTCTGCCCTCTCCAGCCCTCTCCTGCCCTCTCCAGCCCCTCTCCAGCCCTCTCCAGCCCTCTCCTGCCACTCTCCAGCCCTCTCCAGCCCTCCTCCAGCCCTCTTCTGCCCTCTCCTGGCCCTCTCCAGCCCTCTCCTGCCCCCACCTGCCCCCACCTGCCCCGCTGATAAGGGAAGATGGAGCGATGATGGAGGAACAGTCTTTTCATCAGGCTTTTCATTCATCTCCAGCCCTCTCCAGCCCTTTTCTGCCCTCTCCTGCCCTCTTCTGCCCTCTCCAGCCCTCTCCAGCCCACTCCAGCCCTTTTCTGCCCTCTCCTGCCCTCTCCTGCCCTCTTCTGCCCTCTCCTGCCCTCTCCAGCCCTCTTCTGCCCTCTCCTGCCCTCTCCTGCCCTCTCCAGCCCTCACCTGCCCTCTCCAGCCCTCTCCAGCCCTCTTCTGCCCCTCTTCCAGCCTCTCTCCTGCCCTCTCCTGCCCTCTCCAGCCCTCTCCTGCCCTCTCCAGCCCTCTCCAGCCCTCTCCAGCCCTCTTCAGCCCTCTCCTGCCCTCTCCCTGCCTCTCCAGCCCTCTCCATCCCTCTCCAGCCTCTCCTGCCCTCTCCTGCCCTCTCCCATCCCTCTCCAGCCCTCTCCTGCCCTCTCCAGCCCTCTCCTGCCCTCTCCTGCCCTCTCTGCCCCTCTCCTGCCCTCTCCTGCCCCTCTCCATCCCTCTCCAGCCTCTCCTGCCCTCTCCTGCCCTCTCCATCCCTCTCCAGCCCTCTCCTGCCCTCTCCAGCCCTCTCCAGCCCTCTCCTGCCCTCTCCTGCCCTCTCCAGCCCTCTCCATCCCTCTCCAGCCCTCTCCAGCCCTCTCTAGCCCTCTCCTGCCCTCTCCTGCCCTCTCCAGCCCTCTCCTGCCCTCTCCTGCCCTCTCCAGCCCTCTCCTGCCCTCTCCTGCCCCCACCTGCCCCCACCTGCCCCGCTGATAAGGGAAGATGGAGCGATGATGGAGGAACAGTCTTTTCATCAGGCCCAAACTGGAACAATCTGTGTATGAACGATTTATTTCCGGGCTTTTTAGGAGGAGCTAAAGTAGAACTTTTCCCTTCCCAACTCGTCCTCCGTGTGTTTCTGCCCAGAATAATTCAGGTATCGACTGGAAAAGTCACCGTTTCTCCGGCTGTTCTATAAATGTAATTATAGATGTAATTATTCAGCACTTTCTTACCTGAGAGCGTTTCTTTAAAGAGGCTTGGAGCTGTTTTCTCAAGGTCAACACCTCTGACAGGATTTATGGAGGTTTCTTACACAACTTCTAACGAACCTTGAAGCTCTTCCTGGTGACTGATCCCGTCTGCTCTGATATCCGGGGGCGGGGCTCATTTCTGCAGCTCCATTAAATAAACATCGCTGCAGTCTCTCCAACTCTGAGTGAAACTGTGTCACGCTCAAAGGGCGAGAACTTCCTGCTGGATCGTGTCAGGATGGAGCTGAGAGCAGACGTGCTCCTGGACGCTCATCCATGTTTGCTTGGAGACACATCCCAGTTAGAACCTTCGGAATCGACCTGTTGACCCACCGGGATCCTGCGCTGTGAATGGGTTAGGGTCGTGGCCACCTTCTGCTCGTGTCCCAATATCAACGTTTGCTCCTCGTCCCTCACTCAGGCTCCGACCGTCCAATCAGAAGGGTTCACTGGTTCGTTCAGAGCGCATATTGGACATTTTCCTGAGGGAATTTTTCCAGGTCCACCAGTTCCCTCCAAAACCCCAAAAACGACGGCCATTTAAAGTCACATGACACTGGATTGTCTGCAGGAGTGTGTGTCCTGAGATGGACACACAGGTTTATTCCTGCCTCTGGGGTCTCCAACACCCCGTGAGCCCTCTTTAGGACAGCAGGTGGTGGTTGATGGTGCAGGGAGCGAGGGAGCGAGGGGGCGAGGGGGCGAGGGAGCGAGGGGGCGAGGGAGCGATGGGGGCGAGGGGGCTGAGGGAGCGAGGGAGCGAGGGGGCGAGGGGGCGAGGGAGCGAGGGAGCGAGGGGGCGAGGGAGCGAGGGAGCGAGGGGGCGAGGGGGAGCGTGCGGGGAGCGAGGGGGCGAGCGAGGGGGCGAGGGGGCGAGGGAGCGAGGGGGCGAGCGAGGGGAGCGATGGGAGCGAGGGGGCGAGGGGGCGAGGGAGCGAGGGAGCGAGGCGAGGGAGCGAGGGGAGCGAGGAGCGAGGGGAGCGAGGAGGAGGGAGCGAGGGAGCAAGGGAGCGAGGGACAGATGGATCATGGAAAACTCCTGTGATCACAGCAATCATGTAAACAAGACAATACTTTTTCCGTTATTCCGAAGATGCACAACAAATGCTACAAACTAAAGACACGAGTCCGTTTTCAGAGCTGGTGACTTCAGTTCTGGCACGGTTGAGGTCCCGTGGGCTGGTGATACGCCAGGAGGCGATAATCCCGGGGCTGGAACTCCGAGGTTCTGGTGCGTGGAACACATGGAGATCAGCCTGGAAGATCAAGCCGGCACGTTCTCCTCCATCCTCGTTAAAGTCCGTCAAGCAGCAGCTTGAAACACCAGAACTGCTTCACTTGGCTCCCTTTCAGGAGGTTCTGATGTTGTCATTATAACGTAGCCTGCAGCTAAACACAATATTGTCCCTGCTACGCTGGGACACACACCAGCCGGCGCCGCAGGTGATGAAGGGATGTGTTCTTTAGCAAATGTGCATGTTCAACGTGTGGCCAGACCCTGTCGGGACGTGTGAAGGTCCCAGACGACACCGTGAGTCACGGGTTTTCATCCGTCCATCTTCTCCCACTTCCTCCCTCCACCCGAGCATGTCGAGAGCTCGTCGCACGGCTAAAGTACCGGGACCAAAAACTGTTCACACTCACACTTGAGGGCTGCTAGCGACGCACCGCAGACGGGACCTGGTGACGTGTTTAACCAAGACTGTAACTCACTAAAGAAAGATAAGATAAGATAAGATAAGATAAGATAAGATAAGATAAGATAAGATAAGATAAGATAAGATAAGATAAGATAAGATAAGATAAGATAAGATAAGATAAGATAAGATAAGATAAGATAAGATAAGATAAGATAAGATAAGATAAGATAAGATAACTGCCTGGTGAAAAGTGTGTGAAGAACAGCTCCATAGGAAGGGAAGTGAGAAAACAGAGGTCACAAGAGGGTACAGGTCAGGAGAGGGTACAGGTCAGGAGAGGGTACAGGACAGGAGAGGGTACAGGTCAGGAGAGGGTACAGGTCAGGAGAGGGTACAGGACAGGAGAGGGTACAGGACAGGAGAGGGTACAGGTCAGGAGAGGGTACAGGTCAGGAGAGGGTACAGGTCAGGAGAGGGTACAGGACAGGAGAGGGTACAGGTCAGGAGAGGGTACAGGTCAGGAGAGGGTACAGGACAGGAGAGGGTACAGGTCAGGAGAGGGTACAGGTCAGGAGAGGGGTACAGGTCAGGAGAGGGTACAGGACAGGAGAGGGTACAGGTCAGGAGAGGGTGCAGGACAGGAGAGGGTACAGGTCAGGAGAGGGTACAGGACAGGAGAGGGTACAGGTCAGGAGAGGGTACAGGTCAGGAGAGGGTACAGGACAGGAGAGGGTACAGGACAGGAGAGGGTACAGGACAGGAGAGGGTACAGGACAGGAGAGGGTGCAGGACAGGAGAGGGTACAGGTCAGGAGAGGGTGCAGGACAGGAGAGGGTGCAGGTCAGGAGAGGGTACAGGTCAGGAGAGGGTGCAGGACAGGAGAGGGTGCAGGTCAGGAGAGGGTACAGGACAGGAGAGGGTACAGGTCAGGAGAGGGTACAGGACAGGAGAGGGTACAGGTCAGGAGAGGGTACAGGACAGGAGAGGGTACAGGACAGGAGAGGGTACAGGACAGGAGAGGGTGCAGGACAGGAGAGGGTACAGGTCAGGAGAGGGTACAGGTCAGGAGAGGGTGCAGGACAGGAGAGGGTGCAGGTCAGGAGAGGGTACAGGTCAGGAGAGGGTGCAGGACAGGAGAGGGTGCAGGTCAGGAGAGGGTACAGGACAGGAGAGGGTACAGGTCAGGAGAGGGTACAGGACAGGAGAGGGTACAGGTCAGGAGAGGGTCCAGTAGAGAGGGTACAGGACAGGAGAGGGTCGCAGGAGAGGGTTCCAGGTCAGGAGAGGGTACAGGTCAGGAGAGGGTGCAGGACAGGAGAGGGTACAGGTCAGGAGAGGGTGCAGGACAGGAGAGGGTACAGGTCAGGATGAGGGTACAGGACAGGAGAGGGTACAGGTCAGGAGAGGGTGCAGGACAGGAGAGGGTGCAGGTCAGGAGAGGGTACAGACAGGCGAGGGTCCAGGTCAGGAGAGGGGTACAGGTCAGGAGAGGGTGGCAGGTCAGGAGAGGGTACAGGACAGGAGAGGGTACAGGTCAGGAGAGGGTACAGGACAGGAGAGGGTACAGGTCAGGAGAGGGTACAGGACCAGGAGAGGTACAGGACAGGAGAGGGTTACAGGTCAGGAGAGGGTGCAGGACAGGAGAGGTACAGGTCAGGAGAGGGTAACAGGACAGGAGAGGGTCCAGGTCGGAGAGGGTACAGGTCAGGAGAGGGTACAGGTCAGGAGAGGGTACAGGACAGGACCGAGGGTACAGGTCAGAGGGGACAGGACAGGAGAGGGTACAGGTCAGGAGAGGGTACAGGACAGGAAGGGTCCAGGTCAGGAGAGGGTACAGGTCAGAGAGGGTACAGGACAGGAGAGGGTACAGGACAGGAGGGGTACAGGTCAGGAGAGGGTACAGGTCAGGAGAGGGTACAGGACAGGAGGGGTACAGGTCAGGAGAGGGTACAGGTCAGGAGAGGGTACAGGTCAGGAGAGGGTACAGGACAGGAGAGGGTACAGGTCAGGAGAGGGTCCAGGTCAGGAGAGAACCACGTTTACCACAAAGCTGATGAAACAATCAGACGCTGGTGAACAGACGGGAGCAGCTTTTGAAGAGTGTTGATTGGTGACCAGCTGCAGGTGTAACTAGTGAACCATAAGTGAACTGACCACGCCCCCTAGAGAGACAACAAAGGCACCGAAACACAAAGTTACCTGCTCACCTCCCCACCATGTTGGACTGCAGAAGAGAGTGAGGGAACACAGGGGAACACACTCACACAGGGGGAACACACTCACACACAGGGGGAACACACTCACACACAGGGGGAACACACTCACACAGGGGGAACACACTCACACAGGGGGAACACACTCACACACAGGGGGAACACACTCACACACAGGGGGAACACACTCACACAGGGGGAACACACTCGCACAGGGGGAACACACTCGCACAGGGGGAACACACTCGCACAGGGGGAACACACTCGCACACAGGGGGAACACACTCGCACACAGGGGGAACACACTCGCACACAGGGGAACACACTCACACACAGGGGGAACACACTCACCCAGGGGGAACGCAGTCACACAGGGGGAACACACTCACACACAGGGGGAACACACTCACACACAGGGGAACACACTCACACACAGGGGGAATACACTCACACAGGGGGAACACACTCACACAGGGGGAACACACTCACACACAGGGGAACACACTCACACAGGGGGAACACACTCGCACACAGGGGGAACACACTCGCACACAGGGGGAATACACTCACACAGGGGGAACACACTCACACAGGGGGAACACACTCACACACAGGGGGGAACACACTCACACACAGGGGGAACACACTCGCACACAGGGGGAACACACTCGCACACAGGGGGAACACACTCACACACAGGGGAACACACTCACACACAGGGGGAATACACTCACACAGGGGGAACACACTCGCACACAGGGGGAACACACTCGCACACAGGGGGAACACACTCACACAGGGGAACACACTCACACACAGGGGGAACACACTCACACACAGGGGGAACACACTCACACACAGGGGGAACACACTCACACAGGGGGAACGCAGTCACACAGGGGGAACACACTCACACACAGGGGGAACACACTCACACACAGGGGGAACACACTCACACACAGGGGGAATACACTCACACACAGGGGGAACACACTCACACACAGGGGGAACACACTCACACACAGGGGGAACACACTCACACAGGGGGAACGCAGTCACACAGGGGAACACACTCACACACAGGGGGAACACACTCACACAGGGGGAACACACTCACACAGGGGGAACACACTCACACACAGGGGGAACACACTCACACAGGGGGAACACACTCACACAGGGGGGAACACACTGACACAGGGGGAACACACTCACACACAGGGGAACACACTCACACAGGGGGAACGCAGTCACACAGGGGGAACACAGTCACACACAGGGGGAACACAGTCACACACAGGGGGAACACACTCACACACAGGGGGAACACACTCACACAGGGGGAACACACTCACACACAGGGGGAACACACTCACACACAGGGGAACACACTCACACACAGTTAGTAAAAAATATATTTCAAGGAATCATAAAATCACCGTGATGTGTCAACAGACATGAAGGACTCCTGTTGAATTCAAACACCTGTATCACTGACCACAGTAGCCCGGCCAGGATCGGAACCGTCAGCCTGTAAATAATGTTGAAGTTTGTGTTGTAGGTCTGTTGCCCCCCAGTCCTGAAAGGCTGGAAGCGGAGAACAATTTGAAGTCCTAGTCCGTGTTTCACCTGGCGAGAGGTTTGGAGGTGACTGCAGCTCCAGTTCTGCCCTCACAGGGACACAGCTGCTTTGATGTAACCGTGCTTATAACATGAAGAAGAGCACTAATGGTGCGACCGACACTTTTGCCCCGTTCACCAACAGTTGCCTTGTTTTCTGCCCTCTACCTGCCCTCCTGCCCCGGGCAACACAAAGTACCTCGTAAATGCAGGAGAATTCAGTTTTTTGGTCATTTCGATATCAATCCTGCATTTTCCCACCTTCCTTCCTTCCCATATTTTCCCTTTACGCTCCTCAGTTTTTCTGAATCTTTTCTGTTTATTGCCTTCCCCAAACCCCCGTCTTCATTTCCTTTTGTCTCTGGCTTTATCGCCATCTCCTTTCCTCCTCTTCCAGAGAGAAATCTGTTGCCATGTTGCACTTGCCCCAGAGTTCCATAAATCAGGGACAGCCCAAAGAGAGCCCCCCCCCCCTCGTTTCTGAGTGGTAGCGCAGCTTTCAGAAGTGGAGTGGCTACACAGGTCAGTTATGGCCAGCCATCAATTTTACACACACATAAATGGAGCATCAGTGCTGGTCATAAAACGTGCACATCGCCGCCGTGCACGTCAGTCCTCACCGTCCTCCCACAACACACCTCCCCCATCTTGTGCTCACCATCTTTTCTTTGTAAAAAAAACAGGTAGATAAATAAATGTGCAAGATAACCTCTGTGTGTTGGTTGCACTTCATTATTTCCACTCTTGATTAGTTCTTTAAACTCACTCATTAATAAAAAGGTCATTAATCAAAACCACTGAATCTAATGAAGTCAAGTATTTCAAAGGGCAGCGTGCTGTGACAGGATTTAGCTTAGCTTAGCAAACATGAACCACCTGTTCAGAAGGTATCTGTCTGCACGGTCGTGCCAAAAAAGTGAGAGAGTACCAGAAGTTTTTACTGAGGATTTAGGAAAATGCTCCTTTTTATTCTCATTCTTAAAAGACAGCATGTTATAGAGAAAGGAGAAGAGCATCTGTCCACCCTTTCTGTTCGGATCTGCAGGAAGCAGCGGTGGTTGGGGGACTTTCCGCAGCAGCAGCAGAGCTCGGAGACCTGAAGCCATGTGACAAGAGCTGAAACGCATCATTAAATAGGGGAAAGGGACCTTGCTCCACTTCTGAGATGAACCCTCCCAAGAGCTGCCCCACTTTCCTTCTGACAAGATTTCCTCCAATTTGCTATTTTATGTCTCTTTATGACCTTTTACATGACCTGGAAACAGCCCTGGAAGAGAGATCTGCTAAGGCAAGCTAACTCCTGATAGCTCTACAAAAACACTCAGTTCTGTCCTTGTGTGATTTATTTTTAATACTTGACTAAATTATGGAAGTGCTCCACTTCTCCTTTTTGATCATTCTTTGTGTTGAAGTACAACACAGCATAATAATTCATGTAAATGGAATGTTTCTTTTTTATGCATCTAATTTTTGAAAGCTCCATGAGCTGCTACCTGATTACAGCAAAGGTCCTGAAGTTTGTTATTAGCATTAGCAACTCTTGTTGGTGGGTGTTTGTCCCTGGTAGCTTCTCCTAAAGCCTCCTCCAGACTGTCGTCATTAGAGCTCATCATTAATCAAGATAAACCTCTGAAGGGGCGTTGGACGTACATCTTTGTCCTAGCATTTAGCAGTTAATGCTTCTACTACTTCCTGATCCCTTTCTATTGCTTCTTTAATAGACATAGGGCGTAGCACATTATTGGATGGCCATCCCAAATTTCTGACACGTCCTTGAACCCGAGCTCCGCGTGTACAGCGCTCATGCTAGGCAGGTCTTCAGAGACAGGCACAAATCTTTGTTCTCCTCGTTTCATTGTGTTTTTGTGTTGCTGAAGATAAACGGTGGACACTCCCGATGCTGTCTGAGGGGGAGCTTCTTGGAGGTAAACTCAGCGCTCCCGTGAAGAACGCGATCGGACTGTTAAGCTACACCATCTGATCAATGGCCGTTCAATTCAATAAGGAGGCGTGCTGGCCCGATAAAAGACTTTCTTGAGAGATTCTCTATTGTATCCTTGCTCATTACTTCTCAGAGATAAATCCCCAACTTCTGGACAGAAAGAAGAGCTTTGGGGAAGGATGGTGGAAGGAGAGGAGTGTTCAATTCAAGTGAAGGATGAGGAGAGATGGAACCATGAAATAGAGGAAACAGCCTCCTACACCCCTGGGCTGAGGGGCTGAGGCACAAGGCCCAGAAGGAAATGCAGAAAAACAGTTTGAGGCTTCAGATAAATACGTTTAGCATTAGACGTGCAAAAACCAACCGACCAAGGAGTTATGTAAGTGGTGCCCCTCTGTAGTTGCTGTTTAGGGCAAATAATCAGTTACCCTGGTGGAAACATGTCTTCTATGTAAAACACA
This sequence comes from Takifugu rubripes, assembly GCF_901000725.2. Taxonomy (NCBI): domain Eukaryota; kingdom Metazoa; phylum Chordata; class Actinopteri; order Tetraodontiformes; family Tetraodontidae; genus Takifugu; species Takifugu rubripes. Next base: position 13,322,121 of record NC_042300.1, on the reverse strand, counting down.
GACAAAATGTCCTTTAAACCTTTTAAATTCAAGGCGAGTTTCCGGGACGCTCACGTCTCTGCGTCTCTCGCACAGTGAGGCTGGCTGCATCTGGAAGATCACACAGAATTGATTAGGAAAGCACCAGCTTGCCACTGATGAATTCTTAATAGATCCCGAGGCCTCTGGGAGCCGCCACATGAGCGCGTTGGCCTACAAACCGAGACGCGGCAGGAGAAACCGTGCAAGCATGGTGTTGTAGTTCTGGATACCTGTAAGAGGGCGAGACTACAAGTGGGACTGGCTGATGGATGTGAGCCAGGCAAAGACCAGATAAAGATCACGGCGCTGAATTAAAACGTGCTGAATCGGCTGGAGCAAACGGCCCCGGGGAGGTAATTATGGCGTCAGCTCAAGAGGCGGCATCATGAAATCCTGTGATATCAAATTTAAGAACGGCCCTGAGAGACCCTCCAGGAAGATCAACGCAGTCATGGAGATGGGAGAGCGTCAGAAATCGGTGACAGCTGATCCGCCATCGGACGTGTCTGCTTTTGAGGACAGTGTCTCAGGGGGGACCCACATGGAGAGGTTATCGGAGGCGCTAACGCACAGACCATTAAACACTAATTAGAATCCAATTACTGAGCAGTGACGTCATCAGATGCTGCCTCGGCATCTGGGGATCGATACCCGGCAAACAGAGATTCCGGAGGTGCTTCCGGGACGGATTCCTGACAGACAATCTGATACAAACCAATAAGTTGAGACACTCTCGTCAGGAGAGACTCACACAGCGGGTCGACGACGGGTGGGTCCATGGGGTCCGTTAAGGACCGCCCACTGTTGGAGACGGGATCGGAACACAATCGTTAGGCCTTCGATTGACATTTCAATATACATCCAAGTCTCAGGAGTGTTTTTGTGTTTTTGTCACACCAGTGCAACACTGTTGTATCAAAGTCCAATAATCTCATTTCCTCATGTCCATCTAAGATATATGAGAAAAACAAGTCCATCACAGGAACACCACATGAACAGGAGCATCCTGCTGATAAAGCTCGTTAGCTACAAGTAGCTACAGCATTTTACACAGCTTTAAATTGGTGTTATGACTCCCCACCCCTTAGTTATATCCAGGGGGCGCTAAAACCAGCACCTTTAAGAATCTCTCATCAGGATAGAAGCACTTCTGCCCTCCCTTCTCTCAGGCTTTACTGGCAGAAGGAGGCTCCACCGTATATGTGCTGGTCCTGCTCGAGGTTCTTCCTGTCAAAGGGGAGTTAGTGGGGGGGTCGGGCCCTGGGGTTATGTAAAAGATTAAATTCCTGATCACAACTAGACTTTTCCAACCAGAGTTTAGAATACAAAAACACACATCTCCTTAAAAGTGTTAGGTTTGACTTCCTCCTGCGTTCTTTTACCTGGACTAAACACATATAGAAGTCGGGTTCTATGTTTGGAAATAGATGTTCACATTGTTGCTCAAACCTTCAGTTCTGTTGAGGAGCATCGCGGAGAGGAACCCCTCGTGGACTCCTGTGCTAGAACCTTTCATATACACATTCATATTTAAAGAGAGTCAACAATTTATCTGGTCCACAGGGTTTTTCCCCACAGCTTCTCTATCAGGAGATAAATGTTCATCTTGTCTCCTCCAAACAAACAGATATCTGCCCTCCAGGATTCTGTGTGAACGTGCACAATGAGTCCCAGACCCTCTCCAACCCGTCCAGCATCCTCGACAGGCCTGTGCTGGGATGAACTGGGCCGTTATAAACACCAGTGTGGACTTTCAGGGGCGTCTCCATCAGGCAAATCCTCAAACCTGATGTCAGATAATGGAGCAAATGTCAAATCATCCTCTGAATCCATCCTAATGTCAAGAACAACAAGGCTTTGTTTCGCGGAAGCCTCTTGAAAGCCGAACACATTAAAGGCTCAACATTGCAGCCCGGTTCTGTTGGAGACAATATTGACGGGGCGGAAGGAACCTCACCGGACCGCGGACCAGATTCGGAACAGTACCACTTAATCCACTTTGTGTTTGTACCTCAGACAAACAGCATCACCTGCATCAGTAATATAAAAACCTGCAGGTCACACACACACACACACACACGCACACACACACACACACACACACACACTCACTCACACACACACACACACACACTCACTCACACACCACACACACACACACTCACTCACACACACACACACACACACTCACTCACACACACACACACACACACACACACACACACACTCTCACTCACACACACACCACACACACACACACACACACACACACACACACACACACTCACTCACACACACACACACACACACACACACACACACACACACACACACACACACACCTGTCCTGTGGTGTCAGGTGTGTTAACAGTGAATCGCCTCCGAAAATGGTCAGAAAATAAAAATAGGCATGTTTGCGCTGTCTCCATACTCCCAGGACCACCATCATTCCTTCTTCCATTGTGCGTGTTTTCCAGCTTTTGCCCTTTTTTTTTAGATCCGGATCCAGACGAAGGCCAGGATCTGGAGCGTCCTAGACCTGAGCAGCTAAACTTTCCAGATATTTATGTCCTGCACCAGCACATCTGCGGCTCTTTGACCCATAGAGAGTTCTACTGTTGTATGTGTGGGGGTATTTGTCTCTTGCCTCTTTCATTCGTCTGTGCATTTTCAACGTGCGCGGTGCTCTAATGTATGCGTGCCAAGGCAATAAAACCCAGTTTTATTCTCTTATTCAAGCGACCTTCTGTCAAAAGACCCAGAGTGCGTCGTGAAACGGCGATAATTGTGTCTCTGGCGGTCCGAGACGTGTCGGCGGGGGACGTTGTCCACGTCCTGCAGGCCCTCCTAATCACACGGTACAGACGGACGACCACGGGTTCTGGCGCCGCCGGCCTCCCCTCACATGTTCATGAATGTACTTAGAAGGTTGACAGGAGATTGGAAAGTCTGCAGAGGGAACGCAATTCAATTTGTGGCTTCTAAAATCATTTTCTCAGACACCTTTGATGGAGCTGCAGTTTTATCAGGACTTATTGAACTGGATTATTGAATTCTCAAAGAGAAGAGTTAAACTAGTGAGCCCTGTGCTTTTACTCTTCTATTAAAATATGAGAAATCACACCCAGATCTCATATATGGAATCATACACGAGCTCAAGGAGCCGTTGAGCAGGAGGCACCGGGAGCTTCACGCTCCACATCAGAATAGGAAATAAAGCAAAGTAGTGTTACATGAAATAGACATTTTGATGAACCTGTGGTCAACCTGCTCTTGTGTCTGTGACGTTGCTATGACAACAGTTGTGGGATACATTGCGTTCCGACTGCTGCTGCTGGGGTGACGAGTGTGATGGTGGAGGGAGCCGAATGAGCTCCTGATGAATGATTTCTGACAGGAGAAGAAGGAGCCGATTCCACTTACTGTGAATGAGTAAAGAAAGATTTTGGCTATTGTGGCTGATGCTCTCCTCCAGCTGTTCCTCTTTGCTTCGCTCCACTTTTTTCCCCATCACAGAAGGTCACCTTCAGGAGTTCTCCCACGTTCTCACAAGTACGACTCGTCCCAGGGTAATAAAACTCCGCTCCTCGCTTTATAATTCCGAACCTTCTGGCTACCAGGCAGGAGGCTTTTAAAGGAATCATCCTGATGTATGCAGAAACAGAAGTGGAACGCTCTCTAATGGGATTCATTACGGCTTTTCTGGAAGTGCACACTTGAATCACGTGTGCACGTGTTGTGCTGAGGGCACGAATGCTCCTCTCTTTGACTCACCTTTATTTAAGATCTCCTCGTGTCCTCCTTTTCTCCTGCCTTCATCGCGCTCATCACCGCTGAGCTCTCACAGCATGTCAGATTCTGGCCCAGGACACGCTGGAGAGGAATATTTGGACTTCCCACTTTCCTCCATGTAATTCTGATCACATTGGAAGTATGGAAATGGGTTGTTGGTGGAGAGAATCGGCTGTGTCCAGAAGGGATGGAATCAGTCTTGGTGCAGGAATGATGCGTTTTATGCCTGGTGTTTCGGGTCCTTGCTGGCCTTCCTCATGTAGGAGAAGCACCGGGGCTCCAGGAAAACAACAGGAAGTTGAACAGGAGCGATTAAACATTAATGAGACTAAATGAATGAGAATCATCTCATTCGGAAACGTGTGCCGATGTTTGCAGCTCTGTTTGATACCACCCACCAACGTGAGCCTTTTGAGGACAGACAGAACGGCCTCAACACCGGCAACAGACGCCTCACAAGCGAGGAAAGGTTAGCGTGACACGTCTACGACCATTGAAGATCTCCCATGATTCCTGAAATGATGCCAGCCACTGTGCACCTCATCACTAGGATCTAGGAACAGCTGGTCCAAACTAAGGTTCGTTTCAGATCTGAAATAAGATCATATGAGAGAAACTCAAGATCATCTAAATACATTTACTCCAGATACTCTCTCCACTGTTCTGGACACACACACACACACACACACACACACACCAGTTTAGGTGGTTTAGGTGACCAAATGTGATCGACATCTTGAACTTTTACATTATTGTGCAATTTTGTCAGTTCTCCATTCCTCCTGTTTCTCAGTTTACCTTCTTCCTCATTTTGTATCCTGTCCTGTCTCTTGTTAAGTCCTTGGCTAGGGGCTGTGCAGACATGCTGTTACCTTGTTAAGCACTCCCATCTGATAAAGGTCAAACCCCCTTTCACCTGCAGCCTTGCAAGAAACATGGCCAAGGACATTGAATGTGTGACTGAATGCTGAATGTCTAATTGCTAATCTAGGTTGTCTCCCAATAAATCTCAGCTAAGACTCACATGCTCTCAAATTTACCAGCCAAAATCAACCGAGGTTTCAGTGAAACAGGAAGGTGACTGGAGAAGGGTATTGTTCCTGGATGCAGTGTGTCCTCACAATGTCCTAAAGGTTACACAGTGTGCATTTCATACCTGGGCCTTCTGTGGGGACTTACATGACTTAATCCACTTCCTAATCCCACCACTATCATGTTGGAATTATAGAAACCATCAAAACTATACAGAGCACCTTGACATGGTGTGGCATTAGAGAATGAGATGTTCCACACAGAGGGTGAATAAAATTTGTGATGTAGCAAGAAACCCTGTTTCGACAGCTCAGTCAGTCAATATTTATCTAATAACCTGACACAAACCTTAATATGAAATGAAATATATCATTCTTAGTAGATATACTGTTAATATACAAAATACATCCTCCATTCTTTGCAGAGGAAGACTTCAATGACTTTGTCATAGAGGTGATGTCTTTGTTTCAGTTCAACCAGTAAGTCCTTTTCTGTTGCCATGGGGCTAAGGCAGCGATCCGGCTCTTCCCAGTCTTGTGCTGGGAACATACGCTTGAGGGAAGAGAATGTCCACTCGACAGGTGGATACAGGTAGGGGCAGTCATGCTATTCATGCTATTACAACCAAAACTAGAAAACTATAAAGGTGCTAAAAAATCTAAAGCTTCTTCTATCAGTATCCCAATGTGTCGTGGAGGTTATTGTCCAGGAGCCTTACTGCCCAGGGATAGAAAGTGTCTCTGAGTCTGTTTGTTTGGCTCTTCAGGACCCTGGAACTCCTGCCAGAGGGCAAAAGGTCGAAGAGGCTCCTGCCAGGGTGGGATGGATCAGCCAGGATCTTCCTTGCCCTGTTTAACCCCACTGAGTCCGCAATGTCATCCAGGAATGGTCTGAAAATGGTGATAAAATCTTGGCCCAGGCAGAGACAAGCTAGCTAACGTAAAGGTTGGCCAACCTGTCCTTATGTCAACCTTTTCTGGAGAAGTCTGCTTTAAAAATAGGTAATTCAGCATGTCCAGAACAATTCTTTTCTTTTTTGTCCATAGTCATCATGTGTTAATGTGTTTACATCACTACAAAAGTGTGTTGTATGGTGTTTCCTGCAGGGGGCGTGGAGGAGCTGATCATTTCCCACAGCTAGCACTGCAGGCAGGCGCACCTGTCGGCAATCTACATCAGGCCACCTATTTAAGGACGGAGCGCCTGTCTGCCAGTGTTGGAGAGTTTTGGTGGTTTCCCATGGTAGAGCTGACTCCTGTTTCCTCTTCTTTGGTTGTTTGCAACTTGTTGATCTGTTTTTCCCTGCTCGTTTGAGGTCTCCACGCTGCCCTGCTGGACTGTAGAACGTGCAGGACCTGACTCCCGTGTTGGCTCCATGCTGGAGGTCTTTGTGTGCCCCGGAAGACCGGATGAGTGCCTCCCTGCGGTCCAGGAGCCAAATTGATCTTTGAATAAAAACTTAGACTTTTTACCACTGCATTCTGCCTGCTTTTGGGTCCTGGAAAAAACCCAAAACCTAACACTAACAATTTTGCTTGGACCAGCAAATCAGAGGATGGAAATGTGATTGGTTAAGGAATCAATGCCTGATAGAAACTGGACAGCAAGCAGAAAGTGTTTATTGTTGCTGACACACCCAGAACCCGTCACAGACATTAAATATTATTTACATTATTGAACATTTGTTAAAGAACACTCATAATACTAAGACAACTTCTCAAACTGGCTGCTATCCAACCAGGTTGCTCCTTCAGCAATCATGATGTGCGTGTCAGATGTTTGCAGCACCTGGTGTGGACCCACCCAGAGGCAATGTTTCCTTCGCCTGCTGCTGGGATTCTTTATCATGATCCAGTTGCCTGGCTTAAGACCATGTAGTGGTTTGGATGGATCGGATGGGAGGTGTTCCTCAACCTGCTAAGAGAGAAAACCACTTCTTAGTTTTGCAACCTTTTATCTTCACACAAACTCATGACCTCACTGAAGGTTCAATTCCTCCGTTTGCATCTAAGACAAAAAATATAAATGGATGCAGATGCACTAGTTCCAGAGGTCACATGATCTCCTGAAAAGGCAGAGCTTTGAATTCTAATTATAATAAGCAAGTTTACCAGGTGCAGGAAAAGAACAAGGAGAGTATAAATGAGACTTCAGTAAAACATGATCAGTCATCCTGATAGACAACTGAAAATGTAAATGAAATTCTCAGCTATCTTTCATGGCATTCTAAACAAAAATGAATGCTTTTAAAAAGGTTAATCGACAAATGGTGTTTGGAATACCCTTGCTGAAGGAAGGGGCAATTCTGCAACCTCTGTGGAATTTTGGCCTTGGTCCATCTCCATTGGAGGTCCCATCTAAAAAAGTAAAATATAAAGGTTGGACACAATTCTATTAATGTTTGTTAGGTTTGAGTAAGGATATCACTATAAACTGAAGTACTCCACTGGGTGGTCAGTTAATCTGGCACCAGTGCTCACAAGATGAAACTGTTACACTAAAATTCACCAACCTGGTTAGAATCATGGCAGGGGACAAAGCCAGTGATCAGAGAGCTGCCCTGGTGCTGCCCAAAGTCTGAAACAGTTCAGATAATCCTTTTAGATTATGTCTCACAATTTAGTAGCACATGAATTTACAAGTTCAAGACACTTCTTAGCCATTTTTGTGCTGTGTGTGACAGCCCCTACTACAGTGATGGGACAAGTTCAATTGTGCTTGCCTGGGACCATGTAGCCAGGAGCTAACACATCTGGATTTTCTAGAATCAAACGAGTGGGTGATTTGGATCGAGATTTGAGGCCACCCTTGCATGATCCTTTGTTGGAGTCAAAAGTATATCTCATATCATGACTGGAATAGTGATCTTCTGGAGGGACCTTGGTTTTACAGTGCGTCACAAGGGGGATGGGGGTGAGTAATTCTTCACCTAAGCTGTTTTCTGCCAAAACAGCAAAATACAAGATGCCAAATCTCTGTTCAACTTTCCTGTGGACTTCAACTTTAGCTGCAGAGTGATGAGGATTACTATATGGCGTCAATGTTGCAGTCATTGACCAGTCGCCACAGTTTCATCGGGAAGATGTTTTCCTTCAGTGACAACTGTAATTGTTGCATTTTCAGATCTGTGAAGAGAGAAAACACTCAGATTTAGACAACATTTTTAGTCCCAAATCTGTGTCAGGCAGTTCCTAAATGAACTTTAAAAAGACAACAACATCATATGGAAGATAACAACCAGGAAGTGGAAGACTTCTGTATATGGCTGTAGATGTCATCCTCTGTCTTTAACTGTACTTCAAATTATTAATGAACTTCAAAGAATCCAGACGGGACAATGTCAATTGTTTTCACCGCTGGGTCAATGTTGAGTCATGATGATAGCATCAGCAACAATTTAGTAGAAGGTTTACGGATAATCAGCTCACCAGATTGAGGGAGGGGTGACTGGGGCAAGTGGGGCGCAAGAGAAGATCCTGCACCATTGATGGAATCAGGGAATTCTGGAGGGTGGGTTTAGAGGGTTGTGTGACAAGGTGAGAGGGTTCCTTTTGATCTTCATCCAAGTCTTTTTCTGCAGAAAATTATGAAAGGTGGAAAAGTCAACAGAAGGTGCTGAGGATGACTAGTCACCACTGAAAACTCACCATTGTGTAGATCTGCATAACCGTCGTCGTCATGCAGATCACAATACTCCCTCCACCTCTCTGTCAGATCCGTCTGGATATATTCCTTCATCCTGTTACATTTTGGATTACATCTCCTCAGAAGGGGAAGAAGTTCAGGTTGGCTCCGTTGGAAGTAGGGGTGGAAATAATGGTGGGTGTTGGGCTCGTCTCTATTGAAAGGCCTGGATTTCTTGAAGCCATAAAAATTAAGCTGGCGTACAAAACTGGAGGAGCTGGAGGCTTTAAAGCCGTTCAAAGAGAAAAACTCCTTTTCCATTAGGCCCTTATTGACCATGATCCCGTCGCCCTGCTCGTTCCAGACGATGGCGTCAATGTTGCAGTCATTGACCAGTCGCCACAGTTTCACAGGGAAGATGTTTGCATTCAGTGACGACGCCATTTGTTGCATTTTCTGATCTGAAGAGAGGAAAACCGTCACAGTATAACTTCTGCTAGCTTAAGCTTAGTTTACAGGGTTTGCCTTTAAGGATTTAATAATTTTTTTAATTACAGTGCTTCTGATTTTTACTCGTTTATTTACCTTCTTGTTCATCAAATTAATATTTAGATTGACTAGAGGCCTTAATTTAAGATTAAGCTTTATTTACATCCTGCAAGAACATAAGACAATTTTACTTGGCAGCAGTTACAATATAATGGAAAAAATAATTTAATTCATAAAGTTTAGTTAAAAATGTTATTTATGAAATGGCCGTACCATCCGTGGGCACTGAATAAAAACACATCAATTACTAGTTTCCTCACATTTAGCTGAATGTGAGAAAGTCTAAAAGTAAATATAAATCTAAATTTTACATCTAAATATAATATATAAGTTAAACATAAATTTAAATATTTTATATGAATGTAAATGTGGGAAATTGAAATTCAAATGTAAATGTTAAATATTGAATGTCTCCCCAAGTGTAAAACTAAATCTCCACCTCAAACAGTGCATCAGTCATTCTGATTGCATAATTACATAATTGTGCACTGTGTTGCTGGGAGCTTTATTTCATAGGGTGCTGTTGGACTATGGTAAATGGTCACATTTACTTTCAGTCTGTTATATTTATCTAAGGTCAGGAAACTAGTCATCACATCTATTTAAACCAGAAAACTAGCGATAATGGAAATGGCTGTTGTAGATCTCTAGAGATTTTTATCATAAATGGCTTTGATCAAAAAGTAACAAGATGGTATGTAACATATTACAACTGCCAATATATTGCATATACTCTACTACTGGTACTGGTTATCTATATACTACTGGTACTGGTTATCTATATACTACTGGTACTGGTTATCTTGTACAGTTATTTTTAACTTGAACAACCTCCATTAAAGGAGAAGGGGCACACTCAGTCCTGCTCCCCCGACATGGTCGAGGAGGCACAAGGTTGCTTTGGGTTTAAGTTACAATAAGTTGGAAAAATCTGCTTGTTATTAATTTAAAAAAAACAACATTTTAGATAAACAATATTGCTCTTCCTCACATTGCTTCAAACGAATTCTCTCATTCTACAGAATACTTTATCTAAAACAACGACATCTTTGCTCGGGAATATGCAAAGGTCACGATGCCGTCATTTGTCAACGTTGGCTTCTAATGACGTCAACAATGTACGTGAAATGTGATTGATGAGCAGCTCACCTGATTGAGGGAGGGCTGACTGGGGCATTTGGGGGTCTAAATCATTAATTATATCCAACACCCTCAGTCCACCTACATCTTTGATTTGATTACTTTTGATCAAAGCTCAAAGGATATACACAGTTCAAAGAATCAAAGTGTCACGATGTCATAATTTTTCAACTTTATGTCATAATGATAACATCGCCAACACTTTACTGGAAATGTGATTGATGAGCAGCTCACCTGATTGAGGGAGGGGTGACTTGTGTATGGGGCTCAGAAGGAGATTCCCCACCAATAATGGAATCAGGGACTTCTGATGGGACCGTGGGTTCAGAGGATTGTTTTCTGAAGAAAACAGCAAAAATATAAGATGTGAAATCTGTCCAAATATCCTTATGATGCTGCTTTATTGCCAATATGCTATCTTAATGTGAGTTCTCTTCAGGATGATTTAGAATCCGCTCAGCTTCGGCTCATTATGGTTACAGAAGAAGCACCGTGGGGGGGCACAATTAGATTTAATGCAAATTATGTAAACACGGTTGAGAGGAACTAACAGTGTTGGTTCGCTGCCCAAAGAATGACGTGGTTGACAGAGACAGCAGGTCTTCTAGAGGCTGTTGAAGACATAACTGATGGAGCTGCATCCTCAGCTTTTCATGTCATCCACAGGCAGATTCTCCTGATTCCCGTTAATTAGACACATCTATTATTTTATTTTTTGATCTTGAGTCCTTAGATACCCTGATACCCTGCTCACCACATTCGTCTAACATTGAGCTGGTCTGGCACTAGTCAGCTGTTCCAGGGCGTTTGTGGCCACCATTCTCACCCGGAGAGTCAGCCTGTATCTAGGCCAGCCCTGATGGAGAGGCTTTAAAACTATTTTTTCATGTTTTCAGAATGTCACCACTTCCCCCTGATTTAAGTCACACGTGTGGTTTGATTTCACTGATATGATTTGATAAGGTGCTACAGAGGAAAAGGCTTGTTTGGGAATCACCCACACACGAGATGAGACAGGTCGTCAGACGCTGATAGAACTGGGACTGATGCATAGGTGCTGCATCCAGGAGCGTTGTCATCTCGCATCTTCTGGCAACAAAAGGTGGGGAAAGATTCCACTGTTCTTTGTTGGAGTATAACAAGATCAATTGGGAATCTCCCAGTAGAAAAGACCAGAAAACAAAGACTTGTGTATCTGGGACAGATAATGTGGCAGCTACAGAGAGGAAGAAAAGGCAACAGATGCAAGTGACACACTAAAGAATTAAATTCATAAAGAGTTGTTCGAGATGACAGAAACTGAAAAACACAAATACACAAACTCTGCAACAGTATGCAAATAGATCCGGAGCTTGTTCGAGGTTAAATGTGCAGCTCTCTCTTTGTAATTATGGCTCAGAGGCTCCAAAGAGGTATCTGAAGATGCTATTGTGCAGTCTGGGTTAGAACATTTAGGGTTATTTTAATGATGACTTATGTTTGCGTTCTATACAAATTTTGGGGAGAAGAATGATGCAGAGGTAATTAAAAGAAGATGAAAGGAGGAGGCAGCTGGCAAGTTCACCACCTTTTCTTTATAGGTTTTAATATTCAAATGCTTTGGTTTTACGTGGTTTGTAGAATTAAAGCGACAAAAACAACAGAAAAGTTCACCAGTGGAAGCCGAGACGAGTTTTGTAAAACTTAAATTGAGTTTGTTTGTTTTTCGTCTGCAGGTTGGATGAGACAGCAGACATCATGGAATAGTAGAGAAGAGGGAGCGATAGAGCAAGTAAAGGATTACTTGGTACAAAAGTCAATAAACAAGGCTGAGGGGGGAAAATTCCAAATATTGTGTTTGTTCAGTAGTAAATGGAAAAGCAGATCCCTCAGAGTCCTTTAGACCACCAGAGCTTCTGCTGAGAGGAGACAGGAGAGGTGGGAACAAGCGCAGGAACGTGACCATTACCGGCAAAATACAAAATACAGGTGACTGATGGAGTTTAATACACAAAGATGGAACAGCACCATTTCAGCGCACTGCTACAGTGCTGCTGGTTTCTCTCACTCTCGTTTCCCTTTTGTCTTGTTATATGACGTGTTTTGTTCTCTATTTTTACACGTTCCTGCATTTGCATTTGGGCTGTTGCTAATCATCTTTCTTTTAGGGGCAAAACTTCCAAAGAAAGGATCTTTAAGTCTTGAAGTTTTTATCCTGTGAACCAGTTGAGGGCTCTTAGCAGGGAAGAAACGAGAACCTGGCCTCCCCCAGGCCTAATTGATCATCAGTCAATGCAGTGGGTCCGTCCCCTGTAGCCTCTGTTCAGCACTTGACTGCAGTTCTCAGTATCTCTCCCTGCCAGCGGGCCCAGATAGAGTCATTACAGCTGGAGACGCTCGGAAATGACTGGGCTAAATCACCGACTCACCTGCAGCACTCACTGATAAGCTAGTAAAGGGATGGAAGGGTGTGTGTGTGTGTGTGTGTGTGTGTGTGTGTGGGCACTGACACGTTTTATCACATGACAGCTGATCCATTATTTAAAACTTTTCCAACATTTTCTCTCTTTAAGGTTCCCTCTCATCTTAATCCCCCAGCTCATGATGAATGATCTGTGGTTCTGCTGCTGCGGCTCGGAGAACTCCTGGAACTGCTGTCCCAATTAAAACGGAGGGGGGACGGCAGCACCGAAGAGGGTTCCTCTACTTCCAGTAGATGGATGATGGATGGATGGATGGATGGATGATGGATGGATGGATGGATGGATGGATGGATGGATGGATGGATGGATGATGGATGGATGGATGGTTGGATGGTGGATGGATGGATGGATGGATGGATGGATGGATGGATGGATGATGGATGGATGGATGATGGATGGATGGGTGGATGGATGATGGATGGATGGATGGATGGATGGATGATGGATGATGGATGGATGGATGATGGATGGATGATGGATGGATGGGTGGATGATGGATGGATGGATGATGGATGGATGGGGTGGATGGATGATGGATGGATGGGTGGATGATGGATGGATGGATGGATGGATGGATGGATGGTGGATGATGGATGATGGATGGATGGATGGATGATGGATGGATGGATGGATGATGGATGGATGGATGATGGATGGATGGGTGGATGGATGATGGATGGATGGGTGGATGGATGATGGATGGATGGGTGGATGGATGATGGATGGATGGATGGATGATGGATGGATGATGGATGGATGGGTGGATGATGGATGGATGGATGATGGATGGATGGGTGGATGGATGATGGATGGATGGGTGGATGATGGATGGATGGATGGATGGATGATGGATGGATGGATGATGGATGGATGGTAAACCATAAACAAACAGAATGACATTGGAATTCAGTGGTGGGAAGTACAGAACCACTAATTCCCGACCCTCTGATTTCTGTCATATCATATAAAATGATATAATATAATATAAAATGATATAATATAATATAATATAATATAATTATAAAGCCGACTGAAGCACTCGCTACACTCTGAAGCTGACAGGAGCAGCCATGTGAGAAATTGGAGCTCCTGAACTGAAAGAAAAAAAGAATCCGGTCTGTTCTGGATCACTCTGCAGCTGGTTCTGGTGTGATGGTTCCAGGGACATTTCCTGGCACATTATGGACCCCTGAATATCAACTGAAAGCTCGACTCACGGTGCATCACTTTCTTCTATTCATTGTAGTCATGTGACCACACTCACGACACCTCGGACCCATGAGGTTCCTGACATCCAGATGATTAGAAACCTAAAGGATCCCCTACAGACGGAGAGCTTTAAGACGCAGCTGCTGGATCAAACACCTCTGTGTCCAAAAAGAGCTTTCTGAGACGTTTGGAATGCTTAAACTTTCATTTCAGCTTTAAACAAGCAGAAGTCCACCCACCTCGGACCAGGGTCTGCTCCAGGTTTCTGGCCTACTAATATTCCGAGCTATAACACGTGGCCCTAACGGTGGGTTTTCCTCTGACACTGGAATCCTGTGGGCTGTGTTCAGTTCCTTTAAATCTGCCACCTGAGTTCCATGCCAATAGAGGACAGCAGGTTGGCTGGTTCAAACCCGTCCCCGGCTGGGCTGCAGGGCGCCGGGGTCAGGACCCACCACCCACCTACTGGAGCGGCAGCTTCAGCTGGTTGCTCATTATTGCACCTTTTCCTAACATTGGCTCCCTGAGTCCTCTTTCTTTCTTTCTTCTCCCTCTGTCCTCCTCACACATCTTTGACTGGTTGTCCGTCTGTCCCGTGGGCCTCACATCTGTCTGCTGATAATAAATGAAGGAGCCCTAATGACTGCAGCGTAAGGCCAAGTCGGGGAACGCCTCCAGGATATCAACATGTCCAGTTTGGCAGTAAGATTTAGTTTCACCTGCTGTTGTGGGACGATAGCAGTTGGGTTGAGGGGCCCCCACTGAGCCGGCTCCCACTGATGTGGACCAAAGTGATGAGGAGATGGTCCTCCTGCAGCTGTCACAGCTGCTGTGGAGGCTTCTCACAGGAGTTTGGGGCAGTTTGTTCCTGTTCCTGGATTTCTGAGGTCAGGCACCGGTGTTGGATGAGCTTGTCTATTTCAGGCCATCCCAACGGTGCTTGTTGGGTTCTGTGCTTGAGAATGAGGTTCTTCCAGACGGAGCTCAGCAAAGAATGTTTGTGGGACCCCTGTTGCTCAATTGGGTGCAGTCATGGTGGAACAGGAAAGGCCCTTTTCCAAACTGTTGGAAGTTTAACATTGTTGAAACATGACTTGGTATGTGGAAGCACTAACCTAACCCTTCAGTTGAGAGAGGGGGCTCCAACTAAACCCTGGAAGGCACCCCCACGCCATCATCTCTCCTCCACCACAGTGGCACCAAGCAGCCAGGCCAGTGATCTGACGACCAAAGCAAGAAGCTTGATTCATCACAGGAATGTTGAGCCCCTCCTGGAGTCCAGTGGTGATTCGCTCCGCTCCATCAACACTTGGCATTGGACCTGGAGATGGAAACACATTCCATGAAACTCCTGAGGGTCACACTGATGAGACTCACCCTAACCCACGTTCCTCAGGACATATGCTGGTGCAGTGAACCAGGGCATTGATTTAGAGTGTAATTGATGGATATGATGCTAAATCCAGTCATCAATGGATGACTGGATGATGGTTAGGGGTTAAGGTTAGGGTTAATGTTAGGGTTAGGGTTAGGGTTAGAGGGTTAGGGGTTAGGGTTAGAGGGTTAGGGTTAGTCACCAGAGGTGACTCACAGTGCCAGAGTGTCCACTCATGTCAATGACAGTCAGCATCTCTGGGACTGGAACTGTGGAACAGCTGAAGATTACCAACACCTCTACTGGATGTTGTGTTTGCCGTGTCTCTATAAATATGAATGGAATAGAGCCAATTTGTTGAGAACATAATGAAAAATATTGATTATTTCCTCCATCACCACTGAGCGAGTTTATTTAATGCTGTAATGTCTGTGGTGCTTTATTGGAATCATCATTTATTGAGTCTTGTTCCCTGCAGCAGAACAGTTGATGAGTGTTGAGGTTTCTTTTGCAGTGTACTGTAATTTGTTGTTACGACCATGATAACTTTATCTGTCCAATTATCAAAATGTAATTGTTGGGCTGCTCCCCATTATGATAAATGGTTTCTGTGCAATGCTTCCAGCAGACAGATGCTCACGCAAATGTTCAGCCTCCGGTTTGTTTGTAAAAGTTGGAACAAAAATGAACAGAAGTTTGAAACGTGTCAAAGGAGGCAAAAAAGCTGCTCCTTGATTAAAGATGAGGAGCAGATGAGATTTCTGTGCACGGCCCATTTTCTTAGGATTCATTTTTTCTGTCACTTCTGTGATTTAAACTTTGTAACATGCAGAAGGAAGCTGATGCTTGACTGGAAATGAAAAAGTACAAACAAATTTATGCTGTCTTACCTTCCAACTCTTACATATTTATATAAAGAACTGGATATTCATCATTAAATCCTCCCAGACATGTCAGACAAAGTCTGCTGTTGCTTTTACCGAACACAGAACCTTCGGTGTTACATTGTTAACCCTAAAATTCAAAGCAAAAGCTTTCATTTTTTTGTCAAAGTAATCAGATCTAATATGTTCATGGCAGGTGTTTAATCTTGGAAGAACAGAGTTCAGGTCTTTTTAAGCTTCTCAGTTGTAAGACTAAGTGTACAAAATAAAGACAAAGTCACCTAAATACTAGTCTGAAACAGAAAGGTGAATTACACAATCTGATTGGCTCTCAGCCCTGGTATAATGATCATATATCACAGTTGTGCCTGTATTATTATATATTACTCTGCACCCAAGCAATGGCAACAAACTCCCATCTTACATATCGCTATCCTAACTGATGGTCTGTACAAAAAGAGATAAAATGGAAATGAAATGCTTTGTAGATTGGTTGGAGGGTCGCCGTGTGACATTAAGATGATGTCTAGTCATCACTTCAACAACGTTTCTAAATATAGTCCTGTCAGGAACGCTAGGATGAACACGGCTCTATGAACCTAGCATCTCCCTCGGTCTGCATCCCGGCTACTCCCGGTGCCTCTCAGAAATTTAGCGGATTCACAATCCAGGGAAGCCAACATTGATGAAGCGTCCACCACGTCCGTATGTTTCAGGTCGGCCGACGAACGCCCTAATGTGGTTAGCCTGCTGTCATGTGTTGCTCAAAAACAACAAAGCTCATTAGCAGGTGAGTGTTGAGCCATTAATATGTTAAAAACCTGTCTCATCATTCACAGTTGTTGACAAACGCTGATGCTTTCGGCCACCGCCGAAATGTTTCCTGGTTTATGCAAAGCGACGAGTCAAACGTGATTTTTCAAGCGTTGCAAGTGTGCAAATTAAGGGCGGACGACTGATTCAAAAAGCAGAAGAAATAAATGTTCTGCAGGCGGGAAGCGTGAGGAGAGAGTTGGTGTCACATGGTGACTGATCTTAGCTTAACGGTCGTTATTACTACAGATGGCTGAGAAAGGCGCTGCCTTCTGGGACAACTGGGTTGCTACTGAGCTTCTCACTCTTAAAGATTGTTGAACTGCAATAATTACATCTTGACTATATAATAGTGGAGACACATGTAGGGCTATTTGAATTTGATTTTACGTACTATATGTCCAAGAGTCTGTCAGGTTTCTGGTTAATCATAACCCTGCACCTCTTAACCACCTTCTGTCTCCATGGAGATCTGTTTGAGAACGAATTAGAACAGCAGAAATGGAGCAGGTGCCGTGCAGTGGAAAAGAGGCGTTGGACATGTCCCAGCATCCGACTGCTGCGTGACGCTCCAACTGAGAAGATAAAAACAGCGAACGCGAGCGAGCGGGTGTGAGGGCACAAATGTCCGGCAGCTATAAGAAGGGCAGCGTGTGGAAAAGCGAGGGTGTCGGCTGATGAAGATTCTGCCGTCTTATCATCAGAAACACTCTCCCACTCTCGGGTGCCTTCAGTCTTATTTATTGGCGCTGTCCTTCAGTGGCTCCTGAAGGACACTTGTGGTAGATGACTTGTGTTGGCTGGTGGCAGAAGAGGAAATGACCATAAACTTCTCCGCCTTTCTAAATTGGCCTGCACTAATTGCAGCTTTTTCTTTTGCTTGTTGACCTTTGGCATCCTTCCAGCCTGTTTTAACCTGATATTTCTGGCTCTGTAGCGAAGTTATGCCATTTTGCTGGATATTTTTAGTAAGTCACAACCTAATTAATGAGTTTTATGAGTGCACATAATACATGAGGAATGTGAGTCCCCTGGAGCCCAGAGATTTCTCTCTTCAGAGAGGACTGGGACCCTCTTTTTAGCAGCAGATGCTGGCGAACACTCCAGCCCAAATCTTTAGAACATGCCGCTAAGCCTCGAACAGCGTAGACCAAATGGTTCTGTGTTCTCGTTGAGGGGACTTTAAACGTTGTTTGTACTGGCTGGAACTCACATTGCAAAAGTCACTTTGAACTGAATCCAAAGCAGAAACCACACAAGCCTGTCACAATTCTTTATTTACTGATTTACTCATGACTTTGTGTGTACTGCTGCCAGCAATAGAACTATTAGTTAATGTTATAAACGAGTAATAGCGCTACATCCTCACCTGAGTTAAAATTCTTTGAAAACGTCTTTAGTCAGTCGGCCTCAAACGTGAGACGAGTTACAGTCAACGTAACTGTGCACTTTAGAAGATCTCCTCTTGAACCAGCTTCACATCTCAAGCCTGGAATCTGTGGTGCTTTGGTTCTTTCCAATGTTCTTCCAGCCTGATGGAAGCTAAGCTAAAAAGAGATTGAATGTAATTTATCATGACGAACTGATGTCCAACACTGAAAATCAACACATTTCTTATGTACATGTCATTCTAATCATCATGGTTGGATCCAAATGATGGGATATTATTTAATTACGTGAAGAGAGAAGTCTGCCATAAAGTGAGACAAAGCCTTGCATCCTCTGGCACATCTTCTGATCTCTGTGCCCTCCGCTTTCTTCTTCTCTTCCCTCCACTCTGTCTCTCACTATCTCCCATTGATTAATTCCACAGGGCTGCCATGTGATGTTTTTTTAACCCCCGTCTCCTTTCCATCGCCCCGGGCGAGGCAGACAGCTGCAGGGATCCAGACTCGATAGACTGGAAAAAGACAGAACTTTCTTCACTAAAGATCAAGACACTCCTCCCCAGAGCTGTTGATGGAGAGAAGCTCAGAGCCTCTGGACTTCTGAAGAGCAGAAAGGATTATTCTTGCTCAACAGACATTGCAACATTTATCAAAGGGGAACAATTTGGAAGAGCTGGACAATCTTTGACAAACAAGACAGCAGCTAATCTGACATTCCTGTCGGGGTCAAACCAGAGCATCTTTGCTTCTCCAGCACCTGCTACATGCACACAGATGCTGGAGAACTTGCATTCCTGGGCTGATGCTGGATGAGACCTTCTGCAACAACACCTGATACCAATTTAAGTCGGTGTGAAATTCCCCTCTGAGTTGAGCGAGTGGAGCGTTAGCGCATGCAGGAGACTGTCGAGGGGCAGAAAAACCCGATAGTTCTTTCAACACAGCACATTTGATTAAACATTCAACAAGAAGCAACTTGAAGTTAAAGGGACTCGCTGGGGGGGGGGGCGGGGGGGGGACAGCAGGCAACTGTTTAGCCAACAGTCCTGGGAACACCGCCGTCCCCATATTGTCAACACTTACTTTGTTGATGATATGGGGACGTCTCTTCAGCGTGCTGGAGCGGAAGCACGAGATTCCCAATGCTCAGACATCAGAAACACAGGTGATACAGAAGCTTCCCGATTCCCCGCAGACACGAAGCAGCAGCCCGTTGCCACTGTTGCTAGCATGAAGTTCCTGGAGCTTTACGGTTCCTGGAGCTTTACGGTTCCTGGAGCTTTACGGTTCCTGGAGCTTTATGGTTCCTGGAGCTTTACGGTTCCTGTCGGCTGCAGGAACTGTTGATTTATGTTGCAGTGCACGTTGGAAAGATAAAAGCAAGAATAAAAGCACCAGACAAAGACAGAGTGAGGGGGTGTAGACGTGAGGGAATAAAGAACCCAGGCCGAGCCCCTCGCCAGCGTTCTCAGCCCCGTGGCTTCACTATTTCCAACTATGGGTGTCGGAGGCACTAAAGGTCAAACCACTGAAATGAGTCTCTGAGCTGAGCGAGCTTCTCCGTTCACCTATCTCTTCTTCCCGTTGGGATTAATCTCCCGAGAGGAGAGGTTGGGGAATGTGGGGAGATAAAGCGCCATTGCTCTCGCTGTGTCTGATCACTCCTTCTAGAGCTTCGCTCACCGGAGCTGCTGTGGCCTCAACCTTGGTGATCAAACATGACAAATCCCAAAGAAACAAAATCACCTTTAAGGAAATTCAAGAGAAAATCACCACATTCCGATTCCCTTGATGGAAGAAAACACCCCAAAGTGACAAAAGGTGTGTGTTTGGGTGCTCGCTACAGCTGTTGCTCACACACACTCTGCAGGACCTTCCAGCACAGGAGCAGGGAGGCTCAGGGCAACGCTCACATTCATCTTCACTTCGGCTGAAGTTTGCAGATTCTGGAATGATCCGACTCTTCCGAGGTGGAAAAATACCAAGAGACCAGCCTGACTGGACAGGTCAGGGAGGTCACCTGTGGAATGCTCTGAATTCCACGGCAGCAAAGCTCGTGGACCTGGATCAGGTGACCAGGCTGTTATTTCAACATTACAGAACATATTCATATCGGATTTTAAGCAGCAGCTGGATTTATTTTATTATCTCCATAGCAACACCGGGAAGGAGAAGGCAGCGACCTGTTCTCAGCTCTTCAGACGAGCAACGTTCACAAATATCCAGGAGGGCCGAAGCTCCTCTGTGACAGTTTGTGGGCTGGTTAGCGAACTGCTACACACGCCGCCGCTGCCTCGCAGCAAGCGTCACTTAGTTCAGCCTCCACGCGACGTCCGACCACACGTCCCCCTGCTCCCGCTCAGCCTGGGGCTGCTTCCAGCTGAGAGCGGAGCTGGTAAAACAATAACAACCTTGACAGTGTTCTGGACAGAAATGGGTTTTTATTGGAAAATACCATCTTTATCAATAGGCGAGGCGCCTAGTTCTTATCTCCTCCTTCACAGGGAATAAATTACTGTCAACCTGCAGCAAACAGCACTA
The DNA here is from genome assembly GCF_901000725.2 of Takifugu rubripes. Lineage (NCBI taxonomy): Eukaryota > Metazoa > Chordata > Actinopteri > Tetraodontiformes > Tetraodontidae > Takifugu > Takifugu rubripes. The sequence continues at coordinate 13,301,291 of NC_042300.1, read as the reverse complement.
GTTTACATTTCTCAACGGTTTAGTTTAAATTGGAAATGCTTCCAAAATTGGCAGAAATATAAGAAGCAGAGTTAAATCCAAATTGGCCTAAACTGAAAAGTTCGACATAAACGTGTATACGTGCCTCTATTGTGCTTCTGCCAAGCTCGGCCGTTCAGACTTCCATCATTTACATCTAAATTTGGAATATTGGAATATCTGCTCCCCAACACGTGCACGTGTTAGTGTCGTTGCACTGAGGTGGATCTCAGCCCCGCGCAGCATTTACAGCCCGAGAGGTCACAAATCAGAACCAAGAAGATCCAATCCCAACAAAAGGCAAATAACTGCTGAGCTGTTTGATCTGCTGGTGCTGGTGGTCACGTGCACCTGCCCCTGCTCCAGTCTACCTGCCCCTGCTCCACTCTACCTGCCCCTGCTCCACTCTACCTGCCCCTGCTCCTCTCTACCTGCCCCTGCTCCTCTCTACCTGCCCCTCTCTACCTGCCCCTGCTCCTCTCTACCTGCCCCTGCTCCACTCTACCTGCCCCTGCTCCACTCTACCTGCCCCTGCTCCTCTCTACCTGCCCCTGCTCCTCTCTACCTGCCCCTCTCTACCTGCCCCTGCTCCTCTCTACCTGCCCCTGCTCCACTCTACCTGCCCCTGCTCCACTCTACCTGCCCCTGCTCCACTCTACCTGCCCCTGCTCCACTCTCCCTGCCCCTGCTCCACTCTACCTGCCCCTGCTCCACTCTACCTGCCCCTGCTCCACTCTCCCTGCCCCTGCTCCACTCTACCTGCCCCTGCTCCACTCTCCCTGCCCCTGCTCCACTCCCTGCCCCTGCTCCACTCTACCTGCCCCTGCTCCACTCTCCCTGCCCTGCTCCACTCTCCCTGCCCCTGCTCCTCTCTCCCTGCCCCTGCTCCACTCTACCTGCCCCTGCTCCAGGTCACTGACCCGCAGTCACTGACCTGCAGGTCACGGACCCGCAGTCACTGACCTGCAGGTCACTGACCCGCAGTCACTGACCCGCAGGTCACTGACCCGCAGTCACTGACCCGCAGTCACTGACCCGCAGTCAGTGCTGTTGACGCTGAAATGGAGGCTAAATTAGCTCCAGTGACCCTGGTGGTGAATATTGATGTCACGCTGTCGATGGGCTTCACACGTGCACGGCAAGTGACGCAACACTGTTTGCTTGAACATCAAAGTGGTCCGGACTTGAAGAGTTGAAACTTCAAGCTGATATAAGTTGGAAGAAGGAATTTAATAATTCTTCTGCAAAAAAAATAAAAACTCTTTGATCATAAATAAGTGAGTGACGTAGTTCAAAGTGAGCAGAAGGCATCTCAAAAACGGTTCCGCTGAATCTGTAGAAGAACATAAACGTGTCTACAGGAGGTCAACCGAGACCCCCAGGAACGTGACCCCCAGGACCGAGACCCCCAGGACCGTGACCCCAGGAACGTGACCCCCAGGAACGTGACCCCCAGGACCGAGACCCCCAGGACCGAGACCCCCAGGAACGTGACCCCCAGGACCGTGACCCCCAGGAACGTGACCCCCAGGACCGAGACCCCCAGGACCGAGACCCCAGGAACGTGACCCCCAGGACCGAGACCCCCAGGACCGAGACCCCCAGGACCGTGACCCCAGGAACGTGACCCCCAGGACCGTGACCCCCAGGAACGTGACCCCCAGGACCGAGACCCCCAGGACCGAGACCCCCAGGAACGTGACCACCAGGACCGTGACCCCCAGGACCGAGACCCCCAGGACCGTGACCCACAGGAATGTGACCCCCAGGAACGTGACCCCCAGGAACGTGACCCCCAGGACCGAGACCCCCAGGACCGTGACCCACAGGAACGTGACCCCCAGGACCGAGACCCCCAGGACCGAGACCCCCAGGACCGTGACCCCAGGACCGAGACCCCAGGACCGTGACCCCCAGGACCGAGACCCCCAGGACCGTGACCCCCAGGACCGAGACCCCAGGACCGTGACCGGATTCTTCCCAAAAGGTGTTCGACAAAACATGCAGGGAAAAATAGGGAAACTCCGACAAAGAACTTCTATCATGGAGGTTTAAACAGCAGGAGAACGTTGTGCAGGCCTCCAGTCTGGACCTCCATCAATCAGCAGCTTTCAGAAACGTTAATTAGGTACAAGAAAAGATCAAATGCACCTTAAACTTTCATACTTAGGCCAGTGTCACCATGGAAACCCTGGATAAGCTCACAAGGATGGAAGGTAGTCGACTGATGGTGACCAGACTGGGAGGTGTGTGTGTGAGTGTGAGTGTGTGTGTGTGTGTGTGTGTGTGTGTGTGTGTGTGTGTGTGTGTGAGTGTGCGTGTGTGTGTGTGTGTGTGTGTGTGAGTGTGTGTGTGTGTGTGTGTGTGTGTTCTTGTACAGGCTGCACAGTGGGGACTAAATTATGCATTTCCCTGGCAAAGTAGGACATTTTTGGAAATGAGGTATTCCGGCTGCTGTGAACAACTTGAAGGAGTGTTTGAGGCTTCCCACTTGGATTTATGGACTTAGTTGAGGTTACGGTCAGGGTTGACCATAGCTATCATTAGCATAATTATTAGCATTATCTCAAGAAAAGTCCCCACAAATATAGACATACAACCATATCTGTGTGAATTAGGGTGAGAGCAATTAGGAGACTGATGCCAATTGATGTGCCAAACACATCCTCAGAGTTCTATTTCTGTAGGGACTTTTATAGACATGCTACATTATCCAACTCCTAACCATCCCAACTAAGCCCTCAACCCCAACCTAAATCCAATTCATAAAACCACGTCCTAACTCTCAAATAATCCTCCAGTTCTGCGGACCAAAAAAATAGGTCCTCACTTTGTAAAAAGTATTTTAGTAACCAATGTGTACCAAAATAAACACACACATACACACACATGGTGTCATGGTGGGAAATACTGTATCTGTGAGATCCAAGTAATGTGTGGTGGATTATTGCTCCTCACGTCTTCGTGGCCCCTGAGAGAGGAGAAGAGGCGCCTGGCGCCTCTCCTGCCGCCGCACATTCACTCGCTGACACGTTTTGGGAAGCACATGAAGAAAGTTAAGATTAAAAAATTACTGAGCCGATGCTCATTATGACTGAGCTTCTCAAACACGTAAAATATCAACAGAAATGATTTGAACAACATCCAGAGCACGAGCCTGGAGACAGCGCGCGCTGCCGATAACGACCAGTAACCCCCTTATGCTGCTCAGTAATGGTGGATGAATAATGGAAATTTGGCTCTCTGATGGGATCAGATCGCAACCAAATCAAATATTGGATTTATTTCCCTGGTTCCATGTCTGGAAAATGGTGCAGAAAAGAGATCTACATGCGCGCACGTGTGTGTGTGTGTGTGTGTGCGCACGCGCGTGTGTGTGTAGTAATGTGTTCTAGAGTTTGATTTTGGCTTTGCTTTCACTGACTAATGTGACTCAAAATGACCCTCAGAGGGAAACACGTGAGACTTTTATGAGATAGAAACTGATGTTTTGTACGTTCTGATTCTCTGTAATTAGAAATTGATCCTAAAAAACAACCACGACACAGACAGAGTTCAGGCCACTGACGACACAGACAGAGTTCAGGTCAGTGACGACACAGACAGAGTTCAGGTCACTGACGACACAGACAGAGTTCAGGCCACTGACGACACAGACAGAGTTCAGGCCACTGACGACACAGACAGAGTTCAGGTCAGTGACGACACAGACAGAGTTCAGGTCAGTGACGACACAGACAGAGTTCAGGTCAGTGACGACACAGACAGAGTTCAGGTCACTGACGACACAGACAGAGTTAAACCCATCCAGGAGCTTCTTCTGCTGAAGGTCCTGTGTGATGTTTACCCCCCCCCCCCACGGATCATGGAGCCTCCTCACACTGACGGGACAGAATCACTAACCAAATACTTTTGCTTCCTTTGAATTAGTAGTTGAAAAAGTCGCCACAAACGCAGAAATTCAAAGCAGTTCCGATAACGAACCGATGCATAAAGATCTCTTGAGCGTATTAAAATGTATCTCAAATGGCAAAAAGCTGCGAGTCCCAGCGCTCCTGAGCGACGCAGGGACGCCCACAGCTGGGGAATGTGACAGATATGGCTGATAAAGCCCTCTCGGGACTCTCAATGGGGTCTAGAGGAGGCATTTATGGCCCTAGAAGCTTTATGGTGAGCTATAAGAAGATAAAATGCTTTTGGTCCAGCGGTGATTGTCATATCACCCAGCTATCTAAGGGGGGGAAGGGGGGGGGGGGGGGCACGGAACAGTACAATAGCAACAGGTTCTCATCCAGTAAGTCTAAAGATTGGCTTAGTTTAGCAGTAAAGAGCCATTTATTGAAGGTTTTAACGTCAGAATATAAACTGACTTCTACAGAGTAAAGCCAGGAATTATAAATATAATAAATATAAGGTGAAGGCAGCCTAAAAATATCCCTATTAAAGCCAGGAAAGACTACGAGGCCACACAGCTGACCTTTCCAGACAATATTCATTTGAACCCGGATCGACTTTTTAAGGACAAAAAAAATCATTAAAAATAGCAAAATGCAAGATTGAGATGAATGTGGATGGAGTGGAGCACCTCGCTGGTGTCCTGCATTCCTGAGCTCCGCCGCTGGGAACAGAACCATCCGAATTCAGAGCAGCTGCCACCTTTACTCAGGTTCAGGCTTTTCCCGCTCCTGCTGCACCTCCCGCTAGTTTTCCTGCATCTGCGTCATTTCCATCCCATCATTTCCTGATTGTGGCTGCCCTCGAACGCATCCATGACGAGTCGCACGCTTGTTTTCCTCTGCTGTGCTGCTTCCCTCCTCCCTCACAGCTCCGTCAGGGCTGCTGGAGCTTCCTGGCGGCTCTGTGCAGCGGCGCCCGGAGCCGTCGGGTAATTGTCCCTCCCCCAGTCCCCACGTACGCTGAGCTGGCTCGTGCACGCGTGGGGATCTGGAGGCCTGGAGGCAGCTTCTGCTCATTGTTTCGTCTGTCATCATTAGGAGAGTTCTGTGGAAAAGAACCGGTCTCACACACACACACACACACTCCTCACACACCCACACACACACACACACACACACACACACACACACACACACACACTCCTCACACACCCACACACACACACACACACACACACTCCTCACACACCCACACACACACACACACACACACACACACTCCTCACGGACACACACACACACACACCCACTCACACACCCACACACCCACTCACACACACACACACACACACACACACACACACTCCTCACAGACAGACAGAACTCGCCTAGAAGACTCCAGGAGACCAGGGTCCCAAATATGACCTGTTTCCAGCCGCGCCTCCTCCTGCAGGTCACTTGTTGCATTGTTGTTGAACTAGCAGCGAACACGACTGGTCACGTATGGACCCGGTTCTGTTGGCTGTCGGAGCAGCACCATGATCAGCAGGTTTTGTGGCTGTAGAAAAGCTGTTGCTCACAGCGTCCAAAGTGCTTCAGGTCAGCAGCATTTGGGCTCCTTCCTGTGGTCATGAAGATCTTTCAGCTTTTTTCCAAAAGGCTTCTTCAGTTCTAAAATCTAAAATCTAAAGTCCATCCTGCCTTTGTGGAACGTCTTCAAGCCCTTTACGCAGGAGGGTCCAGTGGTCCTGCTCAGGGTTTCATCCTGTTAGAAGAGAATTTTTCCAACTACTGTTGATGTTCAGGGGTCAGGCTCTGGAGACAAATTTCCATAGTAGCAGACACTTAACAATAGAGTTGGGTTGACCTGAATTGAAGCCTGAGTCTGAGATCAAAGTCTGATCCATGGAAGATGAGGCTGAACAGGAATGTGGCTTCAACAGGCTTCACAAAGGAACTGCATCTACTTTTCTTGATCTTCCTTAACATCATCATTAGAGTTAATTTTACACTTGTATTACCTCTAAATGGCAGACTGGAGGTGTCACACAATCCAGGAAGTATGTGGGGTTTCTGCTGTAACCTAGCAACAAGGCTCCTGAAAGCGTGGTCCTGAGACAGGTCATTGTCATGGGATGTTTGAGGTCTCAGGTCTGTCCAGAGGTGTTCGACAGGGATCAAGTCAGGGCTCTGGCTGTGTTTTAAGGACCTTCACACCTGTCTCAGCTTTGTGTTTAGCTTCTTTGGAGTCCTGGACGTTCAGGATGATCCAAGGCCTCCATCAGACCTGATCAACCCCCCCCAGAGACCCTCTTGTTTCCATATTCCCCAGACTGACGGAGAGCCGCGGCAATGGTCGACCTTCTGCACCCTTCAAACACAAAATGTAGATAAAAATGTGTCTGAACTTCCCAAACCTGCACATATTTAAAAAAAATATTACTCATTAAAACTGGCAACAACACTGCTGAGTATCTCTGGTAGGGTAGCACTTGGGAAATGTGCTCCTTGTCTCACCTGTGGGATGGATAATAATTCCCTCCAGTTTTCCGTCTCTCCCACCACCATCAAGGATATGATTATCTAAATCCACGCTGTGTGTAATTCTTGTCATATTGTCGTGTGAATATAAAGCAAACGGAGGAAGTTGATGGAAAAACCACACGGTGCCAAACCAAATCAACAGCAAATTTAGGAGAAGCTCATGACTGAGTGTAAAAACCGGAGAAGTTTATGATGGTTTGTTTAGGAAGGAAAATGGTGAGCGGAGCTGGTCAGTTATCAGCAGAGTTTAGCAGGTTGGATGCTGCAAAATGTTAGCATTTGGTGAGTTTAGAGCGTCAGGAAACAGGCAGCAAGTTTGAATGGGTGGATTTTCAATGTGCGCTGGTATTTGTTTAGCACCGCCTGCTTCTGGGACTGCTCAGGATATGAAATATTGCTTGATAAATATCTGCATTCCCAGATTATCCCAGTGACAATGTCCCCAAGAGATGACGGTGGGGGTGGAGGTGGGGGTGGAGGCGTGACGGCGCCGTTGGCTGGATGAAGCAGCAGGACGTGGGGGGGGGGGCAGGGCGGGGGTGTCGGTCTGAGCTCACCCGTCCTGAGGGAGGAGACGGTGGAGTCCATCCAGGAGACCTTTGATAAGCAACGATAGCAAAGGATTTGTCTGTCCGTGTTCTCAGAAGGTCCGATTCTATGTTCTTTATCACGTGATTAGAAATTTCTGCTCACTTTTGAATGATGACCTCACAAAAAGCAGCTTTTGAAACTAACCCTAACCCTAACTAACACTAACCCATCACACAAACCAACTAATCAGCTGCAAAGTGCGAAACGCCGAACACAGTCTGCTGTCAATCAAAAGGGAGCTGTCCAAGCGCCAGGCCTCACGTGCACGTGAACGTCAGCGAGCTTCTTATTGTCAAGCGTTTGATGTGCTGGCTGCAGCCGATAGGATCAGTGGTCACATACGGGCAGATTTTATTAAAATGAAAATGCCACCAGCACAAATAATAGCAAACACAGCGATCATCCAGATAAAGCAGGACAAGAGGCAACTGGGTGCTGCTGCTTCTTCTGCAGGATTTGGGTGAGTTTGAGTCTCCAACTACCTAAAGCTTATCGTTTTAAGCCTCCTCATGCGGGGAAACGTGGGGCTTCACCGTAACGCTTCTGTTCTTATCTTGGTGCCTGCTGCTTTTGTGAATGAAACGTCTTAATGAGAACAGGCGAGACAACTACATTTCCCCAGGCTAATTAGATGAGAGACATCTGGGCTTTTTCCCATCAGACATACATGGCTGTATGGGTGAGTGTTGTTCTGGTCGGACCGGTGCTGTGTGTCGTTGGCCTCTGGGCCGCCGGCGCCGCTCTGTGGGCTGGATCTGTGTCCACAGCCCATGAGTGATCTGACATTGGCGAGCCGATGGGGGCGTTGTCACGGAAGCCCTCAGAACAAACTGAATCGGTTCCATCGTCTCTAAAGTGACACTAACCAAGATTTTATGTTCTCATAAAAATACATTACAAGACTCAGTCCAAGGACGGAGCCACACTGGTGCACAGTGGATCCGATTCCCCCTACTGGTTTGATCCAATTAGTCCAAATGACATTCTGTTGATGTACATGGTGTCTGCCTGCCCTGGAGGACGCAGCGAACCCCCGGCTACAAGCATAAATCATCAAGTGAAACCTAATTTCTTTCCAGATTGTTTTTCTAAAGGATCTGTTCTCCCCGAGACTCCGCGGCAGCCTAATCTGGCTCCCCTGCAGACGGCCTCGCCTCGGCCCCTCCAAAGCTTCCCTTTTGTTTTCAGCCTTCAAAAATGGTCGATTTCATTCCTTGGCTCCTCGCTCCGGGTTCTCCGCACGCGCTCCGTGTTCGGTAACGAGAAGAGATAAGGCGCAGAGCCGGCCGAGCTCAGGAATGTGAGTCTGAGACAAAGGCTGGTGCGACGGTCAGCAAAACTGCGAGAAGAAAGAGCGGAGAAGGCGTTTTGGATCAAAGACAGGTTGAAGGGAGGAATCAGAAACTACAATACAGCGGAGAAAAAAGAAAAGACCGTATCAAAGAAAACCGGGCACAAAAAAGAGACAATACAGCCTGAGTTGTAAGGGGGGGGGAGTGTTGGGATGAGAGGAACTCCCACTGGTGTCACGGTGCTTTAACGCTGCTTTAACGCTGCTTCACGTGCGTTCTTGGAGGTGTGAACTGGAGGTGAGCACAGGTGAGAGAGCCAGGAGGACGGGGGTACGGGAGAGACGCTAAATGGAGGACGTGACTGGCCAACAGCTCAGAACAAAGACGTTTGTGGAAAAGAGGGAAAGGTGCTCGTGCAAGAGACCTGGAATTGAGGTTTTCTTCGGGAGTAACAAGCGCTGAGAGGATCAGGAAGGGGACAGTGGGTGGACCTTGGACTGGATATGTGGACGGAGTTAGTGAGGACGTGGAGATGGACGCATGGAGGAGATGAAACCTAACGATTCTAAATAAGAATAATGATTTTGACAAAGGCGTCACGGATTGGTTTGCTTTAAAAGTCCAGTGTGTGAGCTTTGGTGACACTTAACGGTGGCCATTGGGACTGCAGGGAGGAAATGCCTTTCTTCAGCCCTCATCATTAACAAGAGTTTCAGAGAAGTCGTGGCTGCTGGTGAACAAACGTACGTTATAATATCAGACGCCTGAGTAAAGACGACATGATCCTCGTGCCACGTTGATGAGCAGGTCTCGTTAGTAGCAGATTCTGCTTCTGCCGATGGGCTGAATCGTGCAACGAGGAGAATTCTTTGCCAGAGTCGTGCAGCAAGTCAGAGCCCTTTGACCTGCTGGTCTAATCCACTCAAATCTTCCGTGGCTCGAATGCTCCCTCCCTGCCCCCGTTGTCAGCACCCACATTCTCTGCCCGTTTCTTTACTTCGGCCAGTCGGAGGAGCAAGCCCACCCTGCTCACGAGGACGACGTCTGCATGACAGGAACTGCTGAAGGTCAACAGCAAGGTCGCACGCAGCTGATAAATGACAGGACAGTCATCACACAGTCCAGTGAGGACTCAGAGCACAAGACGTGGCTGTGATGGGGTGGTTGGGGGGCATCTGTGGACAGGTAGGAGGCTGTGGTGGGTAGTTTAGATCTGGAAGTCGATGAAAATCCCAGAAACATATAGAACCTCGATCTATATTTCTGGTCTGCCAGCAACTTGTTGTCGATATTGTGCGATATTGGAGGCTTTGCTGCCCACCTCAGGTGGTTGGAGCTGGTTTATTTTTGTGTTTTCCACTTTCCCCAACACTCATTTAAATGCTGCTCTGTGCACCTGTAGGTGCTCGGGTATCTCCACGCTGTAGAAATCTCTTGAGATTACAATACACCTGAAATCAGAGATCTCCATCCCCGTGGGGGCAGGTCAGCAGCATCAGATCTACTGTTTTACACCAGAACTGCCTGATGAAAGCCCCATTATTTGAATCCTTTTCATTTTCAAAAGGTAACAGCGACAGGAATGTTCACAAAAAGCACAAAATGTTGAAATCGCTGTAGTTTCCGTGTCAGGCCACTAGTTGGCGACGTCTTTGTCCAAAGCAAAAATGGGATAAAACAGGAAAAACAATTGTTTTCTACTATTTATACATAAACTAAGGTTGGACTAATGTATATCTTTAGTTGAAATTTAGACTTTGTAGAAAAAAAAGCGATATTTACCATCTTTATGACTGTCAGTCGACATCTATTTGCAAATGTTTGATGTAAGAAACGCGTTTCTGACATTCACCATTGTTGTCTGGGTGATGAGGAATCCTCCCGTTGGCCTCCCAGTCATGTGACCACAGGAGCAAAGGAACAACCTGGGAAATGACGCCTGACATGAAGGTAAAAGCTCCTGGATACGGCGCGAGATCTAGTAATGGGCGGGGCCTGACAGGCACTTCCTGCTTCCTGGGTTATTTGAGACCATCAGCAGAGCTTCAGCTTTGATGCCCAGCAAGATGCTTCACATCGCTGCTGAAGAAGGCGCCTGAGGAGCGCACGTCCACGCGCACGTCCACGCGCACGTCCACACGCACGCCCACACGCGCGCCCACACGCGCGTCCACACGCACGCAACCGTGTCTTTCATCCTACTGTCACAAGGACGAGGGGGAAAACGAGCGACTTGGTAAAGAGGGGGCAGGTAAAGGAGGGGGTAGGTAAAGGAGGGGGCAGGTAAAGGAGGGGGCAGGTAAAAGAGGGGGCAGGTAAAGAGGGGGCAGGTAAAGGAGGGGGCAGGTAAAGGGGGGGCAGGTAAAGAGGGGGCAGGTAAAGGAGGGGGCAGGTAAAGAGGGGGCAGGTAAAGGAGGGGGCAGGTAAAGAGGGGGCAGGTAAAGGAGGGGGCAGGTAAAGGAGGGGGCAGGTAAAGGGGGGGCAGGTAAAGAGGGGGCAGGTAAAGGAGGGGGCAGGTAAAGCG
>NC_042300.1:13275426-13285426 GCF_901000725.2 Takifugu rubripes | reverse complement strand
CGGAGCACTCAGGCTTTGCTGCTTTCTGCAGCTCCAGCTTATTGTGATATCACAGAAAGCAGGAAAACCAGGAAAACAACCGTGTTCCAGCCGCTTTTTGCAGCTCGAGGATCAAAACTCTAGCGTGGGCTGTAAACCTGCTGCATCGTCCCCACAGGGTGGTTTGTTTGGCACCGTCAACAGAGAACCTCCGAGACGAGGCCGAGAGCGGCATTTCTCCCAGTTCCTGATGTTTACCTGGCAGGACAGGTGGGACAAGGACGCCTTTCCTGACTGGTAGCGGCCCTTGAGGACTGGATTTGGACATCCCATGTTCTCATTTCTCATTCTCATTCAGGGCGACAGCAACATCCCATCGGGGCCCATCACCCTAACGCCAACACGTACGGCGATGTATCCGTCATCGCTAACCATCGCTCTGCTCTGTCACTGAGCCACGAACCATGTGAGGTGGACATTCAGGGACACGTTGGAATATTCCTGACATGTACTGAAGAGACACAGCGAGAGCCGGTCGGCAGGGAGCGTCTCAGCCCAGCGTCGACTAAACAATGACACACACGCTGTCCGTAAAGTGGCTCCAGCAGCTATCTCCATCCCACTGGTTTTCCATTTGCCAGCGTCTGAGTGAATCTATAATAGCTTGGTGAAGAGCCACATTAGCAGGATGTGGTGCAACAAAGCTACGGCTTAATCCCCTCTGATCCCTCTCGGTCCTGCCCATTAAGACGGAGGCATTTTAGCATTATCTCTGGAGCCACGCACGCCCGTCGCTCCACACCAGCGCCCGACTTAGGACGACTTCCCAATGTAAAGTTGCTTCATTTGCAGTGTTGAATAACAGCCCAAGTTTCCCGTCTAACTAATAAAGATAAAGCACGTCCATCATTCCCTCACGCCTGCCACTCATAATTCCCTGCTGCAATTATGTTCCCCGACACGGCTCCGCTTTCAGGGAGCTCCAGCATCCCTCCTGCAGATGCTCGGCACCCCGATGCTTCTCCAGTGAGAGAGCTGGAAGCTTTCCTGGGTTCTAAACCTTAGAATCTGCAGTTGTGGGCAGATTCTACCCCCCCTCTTTAAAACCTGCTGGTCGTTCTTCCACATCCAAACATCGGCTGGGGCCCGTTGGGACCACTGAGGTGACGCGAGTCCCTCTGGGATATAAAAGGAAACTTTCTGTCCTGACATGTGACAGCAGAATAATGGGCCAAGTGTACGGAGAGGAGTGAGTCCGAGCAGAACCGGTCCCAGGAAGAACCACCTTTGCTTTACATCCGCGGCAGACTCTGACCTGGGGGGACCAGGATGGATTATGGGAACAAGGCAACGTCCATGAGATATGAGATTTCCTGATGACCCCTGGCACAAACAAAACGGGTTCAGGGATGTTTGAGGACAACCGACCCGTTTGAGGCGTCAACTTGAGCTCTGGATTCTCCAGGTGTGAAAAACATCTGCACATAGCGTACCTTAAAATGTAATGCTAATTAAGAATTACGGCTTATTTTAACTTAAAGAATGACAGTTGTTGATATTAGATCGGCTTCATTTGGCTGAAATCTACAGTTAGCCTAAGTTAGCTTAGCTTCAATTAAAGGCTGCCTGTGGGCTTGATGGACAACGACTGAGGTGCAGTTTGGTGCAGGCCAGAACTTGGAATGAGTGAAATTCCTTCATTTGCACCTCTAAAGGAAGAGAAAAACACTGAATATTCACAGAATTTAGAATGAGGAGCATTTAAACGCGACATTATAAAAGAGAGATTCTGCAGCTCAGAAATGTTGAAGTCCTTCAGGACAATGTTCAAGTCTTTAAAAAATAAATCTGCGGCGGATGTTGGTTGAGCTTCGCCACACTGAATTTGCACACCTCTGAAGGAGACATTGTCAGGCGGTGATGCTGAAAGGAAAGCTCAAAATAGCAGCTTTCAAAAACTGTACTGTCCAAAAAGCTCTTTCAGCTGCAGTCAGATGCTGCTCATTATGCAGCCGGGCAGGAAGGTTTTTCACGTCAGGTCCATCGGGAGAGACGAGGTGTGAGCACCAACGTGCTGGTTAGCATCGGTCGTTAGCATCATCTCGCTCACCGCTGCACATCTGGCGTCTACAGACAAACATCTACACACCTTCATCAGATGACCTGCGATCCCCTTCCAAGGTCCCTGCAGTATTTCCCAGAACGGTGCCGTTCAATTCCAAAGCTTGTGTAATATTTTAGATTAAGCACGGCTGCTTTGGGAAATTTCCATGACGACAATGTTCATTTGTGGCTTTTGTCTTCATAGCCACTTTCTCCCTTTCGGGGTCACACGGAGGGGACCAGACGCCAGCTCATCAGCAGTGAGCATGTGTGGGGGCGGTGTCCTGCTCACGGGCACCCCGGCAGTGCTCCGAAGGTGTCCCGGCACCCCGGCCTGCAACAGGGACACCTCCCATGTTGTGTCTGCAGAGGTCTTGAGCATTTACAGCATTTACAACATTTACAACATTTACAGCATTTACAGCATTTACAACATTTACAACATTTACAGCATTTACAACCTTTAAATTTACAACATTTACAGCATTTACAACCTTTAAATTTACAACATTTACAGCATTTACAACCTTTAAATTTACAACATTTACAGCATTTACAACCTTTACAGTGGTTGTGTGTTTAAAGACAATGTTACATACCTATGAGGGTTAGGGTTAAAAATCTGGATTCTCTTAGAGAATTTCGAGTAAAACATGAGGAACTGCATTTTACTTCAGTAATGAAGCTCTTTGAGATGTGATTTTTTAAAAATGTTCTCAGTTAGAATTTATAAAATATGCCCGTCTGGGTGTGAGTATTAAGGCCCGTAGACATGCTGCAGCTTTATTTATCATCCAGCTTTCAGGGAAATCTGCTGGGATGATGGAAGACTGGGTGGGAATAGAAAGTAGTTCTAATCAAGGCCACCCTGAACCAGCACGTCTTTAATAGATCATAATTAAAAGTGTAGAAACATAATGCACAAAAGCTGCAGGGTTGTGGGTCGTCTGTACGCACTAATTAACAGGAATACTGTCAGGAGAGCCCCTGAGTGTCCGTTTGTCATGTGATTACGTGGGAATTCCATGAAAACAGCATCCTGGAGATACCTGCAGGCCACTGTGAACGCTCCAGAACGCAACATTAATAGATTCTGTATGTGCACAAACGCTGCCTGAGTGTGACTGTGGTTTACTGCCCCCCGGGGGGGGTAGAACTTCTTAGTAATTAACTGTCACCACTCTATTGAGAGATAATAAGTGGGTGCAATAGAGGGTGTAATAGGCTTATGTCTAACTTTGCATCTTTGTCTCTGTAAACAGCAGGAATAAGTTAATCCTTCTTTTCCTTCGCTCACTCCAACAGGAAAATCAACAATGTCGTTCCACAACTTTCTTTCGCTCCCCCCCAAGTTAGCTCATGCTGCAGTCATGAATCTTCAGTATCCTCCCAAAATGGGGAAAAGATGCAGGAGAGTTTGTGGGAAGCTGATATTCCAAACACCTTGAGCCGTCTGTTGTACTTTATCTGAGGCCAAAAAGGATCCCCGACATCTTCAAACTGAAGGTTGAAAAGGGTGTTTTAGTTCTTAGAACATCAAACACATCAAGTATACAGCTGCCAGAATTCCAATGTTGGGCTGATCCCAGAATTCCAATTCCAATGTTGGGCTGATGCCAGAATTCCAATTCCAATGTTGGGCTGATCCCAGAATTCCAATGATGGGTTGATCCTATGAATAAAGAACAACCTGGATGAAAGCCTTTAACGGGAACAAACTCGGAGTTTTACACATCGATGCTAACGCTAACCCTACACTATATGTCTTTCCTTCCCTTCTCTTGAATGACGTCATCTGAAGGTAAAGTTCCCGTCTGACCCTTGAAATCACCTTTGGTTCCATTTTGGAATATAAGGTCTGTTTCTCCATTTATGGGCTCAGCCACAAAAAGCAACAGTTAACAAGAGATGATGCCAACTTACTTATCTTCAATAAAGTGTCTAATTATTCTTCAGTTACAATGCTAACGGTGAGCTAATGAGCTAGCAAACGAGACAACTTGTCTGTTTATTTGTGCCGTTCCCACGTTCTGACGCCACCGTCGGTCTCCTCAAATGAGCCGAACTTTGAGCCATTGTGGATGTGTTCTTCATCATCATCATCATCATCATCACATCCTCCTCTCTGCCATTTCTGGGTCGATTTTTTGATAGAAGTAGAAGAGGAGATCGTGATTGCGATTGTACCGGGATGAACCCGGAATGTTTGGGGCACATTCCAGTTCGTCATTAATTATAACCGAATCTCCAGGGAAGCGAATCTGCCCTCAGTGCTGAAGTGTTTAATTAGGCCCCAGAAGTCTGGAGAGCGAGTCGGCGCCTTCGGCTCTTCAGCCCGACCCGAGTGGCGTTTGTGGCCACGGGCTCCACACATTTCACTCGGTGTTCCTCAACAATTCTTCATCGGGATCCTCTCCAGAGCGCCTCCACCATTGTTTAGGCAATATCACGCACGCCATTGAAACAATCTTAATTGGACTTTTTTGTTCTCCCAGTTTCGGTCGTTCCCCCACAGAATAGCTGATTAGGGTCTTCGTCTCTTTGAAGAACCCGGCCGAGCCTTCAGAGCCTCCACTTCATCCTGATGACGTGCTGTTTGCAGACTTTAGTGGAGATGTGGCAGCTCTACAATATGCTGGACACTTGTCAAATCCACGTGCACGTCCATGCGAAGGGAGCCAGGACTCTGTCAGCCACCTTTTTAGACCAAATGATTCCGCGGGTCCGGATCGGCAGTTTGGCCGACGCCTTTTTCCTGATGGTTATTGCTGAACTCATTTGAGAAGCTCCTCTGGATGGTTCCCCGAAGCACGACGGGGCGATTCCACCCGCAGGAGATCAACAGCAACGATGTACATTTTGTCAAGACAATCAAATAAATCAATGCTCGTTTACCAGAAGGCGGAATTCTAATTAAAATGTTGGCAAAGTTCCACGGCAGAACATCGTTTCCCTGAGCCGGCGTCCGAACGCAGCGGCTCGGTCATTTCTCTCCATTTGTGCCGCTATAATCGGCGTCCTGGTCCAGTTTAATGATCCCTGCTTTATATTGAGGATATTTAGGCTCAGACCTGATCCACCTCTGATATCTGACTCGTCTTCAGTTTATAGACTCTTTATAACGAGTCTACCTTCATCAACCATCCTTGATCATCAGGGCAGCAGGTCCACTGCAGCTGTAGCTGTTCTCCTGCTTTCAACCCGCTTTGATGTGTTGAGAAAAAGGCAGAGAAGAAGACGACCTGATTAAAAATAGGCCCCGAGCTTAAAATAGGTCCTCGGTGATAACTGAGGGGAGACGAGCAGCGGGAGCAGATGTTTGATATCCACTGGCTGGAAGTCTGGAGGAATATCCACGACCTGGAAGATACGCACATGACAATTGGGACGCGACAACAAGCCCCGACGGCTCAGAGGAGTGCCCTTCACCCCCCTTCCTGCCCTCCCGTGCTACGTGGAAGGCTGATCTTGTAGGCCAGGAACAACCGGCTCATTCCCAGTTTCTGAATCTGCGCCATATTTTTCTGGCTTTTCTCTTCCTAAACAACATCAAGTGTAATTTACATGTAAAGCCAGAGTCAGTCAGAGCGGATTTGTTTAGGTCTGTAAATGATGAAAGGATCCAGTTGGCTCCAATACTGCAGGTCTGCGGGGCCGAGGGGGCCGGGGGGGCCGGGGGGGCCGAGGGGGCCGGGGGGGCCAGGGGGGGCCGAGGGGGCCGAGGGGGCCGGCGGGGCCGAGGGGGCCGACGGGGCCTAGGGGGCCGAGGGGGCCGAAGGGGCCGAGGGGGCCGACGGAGCCGGGGGGGCCGACGGGGCCGACGGGGCCGGGGGGGGCCGAGGGGGCCGACGGGGCCGAGGGGGCCGAGGGGGCCGACGGGGCCTAGGGGGCCTAGGGGGCCGACGGGGCCGACGGGGCCTAGGGGGCCGAGGGGGCCGAGGGGGCCGACGGGGCCGACGGGGCCGAGGGGGCCGACGGGGGCCGACGGGGCCGAGGGGGCCGGCGGGGCCGACGGGGCCGAGGGGGCCGAGGGGGCCGACGGGGGCCGACGGGGCCGAGGGGGCCGGCGGGGCCGACGGGGCCGAGGGGGCCGACGGGGCCTAGGGGGCCGAAGGGGCCGAGGGGGCCGAGGGGGCCGACGGGGCCTAGGGGGCCGAAGGGGCCGAGGGGGCCGAGGGGGCCTAGGGGGCCGAGGGGGCCGAGGGGGCCGGCGGGGCCGACGGGGCCGAGGGGGCCTAGGGGGCCGACGGGGCCGACGGGGCCTAGGGGGCCGAGGGGGCCGACGGGGCCGACGGGGCCTAGGGGGCCGAGGGGGCCGAGGGGGCCGAAGGGGCCGAGGGGGCCGAGGGGGCCTAGGGGGGCCGAGGGGGCCGAGGGGGCCGGCGGGGCCGACGGGGCCGAGGGGGCCTAGGGGGCCGACGGGGCCGACGGGGCCTAGGGGGCCGAGGGGGCCGACGGGGCCGACGGGGCCTAGGGGGCCGAGGGGGCCGAGGGGGCCGGCGGGGCCGACGGGGCCGAGGGGGCCTAGGGGGCCGACGGGGCCTAGGGGGCCGAAGGGGCCGAGGGGGCCTAGGGGGCCTAGGGGGCCGAGGGGGCCGACGGGGCCGACGGGGCCGACGGGGCCGAGGGGGCCTAGGGGGCCGGTCCAGCTGACCAGTTGACAGCCTGTTCCTGTCCTGGGGGACTGGTTCCTGTCAAACCATCGGCCTCCTCAGACGTGGCGGTGCTGAACTCCCCGTCTCTTCCTCATCCGCTCCGTCTGCCTCCACCTTCTCACCCAGGTGACGAATCTTTAAGAAGCATCTGCGCGTTGCCGAGGCCACAGATGCCAAACAGGAGTGTGCAGAGAGGCTGGCGAGGAGGCCCGGACGCCACGTGGGGCGGCGAGGCTGACATTTTCCTTTTCAAAAGGCAAAAAATGCATTCCTTAATCATTCCGACTGAGCAGGAGGGACAGCCGGAGCATCCTGACATCGGTGCTGCTGTTCACCTGGGGGGGGGGGGGGGGGGAGGATCCTGGGAAACCAAACGAGCTCTGCTGAGGCAGCATCACAGAAGACGAGAGAAGAATCGTGGTCTGGAGGTCTCGGGAGAGCTTTGCCCATCCAGAAAAAGATCAAGAGGTCCCACTGCTCGCTTCCATCCCAGAAGGAAGAGGACCCTCTGATTCCTGTCTCTCAGTGGGGGACAGGTTCTGGGACGGCCCGTCTTTACCGAGACAGCTGCTACCACCTGTAGCCAACAGTGGAAGCAGAGCAGGAAGTAGCGTTAAACGCAGGAAGTCAGACGGAGCTGCGCCGCCTGAGCAACACTGACCATCTCGTCCTTCCCTGAGCCACGACCGGGGCCACGTTCCCTTTCTCCTCTTCCCCTCAGACCTTTGTGAAGTCTTCCAGCCTGAGAACTCGTCGTTTTTGGTGTTGCAGCTTCGCTGGGTCACGCTCGCGGATGCGCTATGGCAGAACGACGCACGTCGTAGTTCGGCGTCCGCGGCCATCGTACGGTCTGCACACACCAAGCGTGATCTCCTACCGAAGATAAAACGCCAGCTCAGCCCTAAAGCCCCATTAGCGCCTCATTAGCGCATTAGCAAGATGAGCTTCAACAGCCTGGAAACTGACCTCCTCCTCCCAGCAACTGTCTGAAATAAAAGTAGATCCTTTTAAAAGTAAGGACACATCCAATTGGAAGGGATCCGCGGTGGCGATCCTGATCCATCTGTCCCTCCTCTTGATAAACTCCTGAATGGAGAAGGTTTGCTGCCATCAATCATCTGCTCCCGCGAACCCTCGTTTCCAGCAGTAATTAGTGATACTCCATCCCATAGTCCATCACCCGTACGTGGGTGTGTGGCTCTATTCTGCCCTCTGCTATCAACGCGGAGGATGTGGGCGGAGCAATAAACCGGAACGCCAGGAACCAAGATGCAGGAGAAGGGA
Organism: Takifugu rubripes; assembly: GCF_901000725.2. Lineage (NCBI taxonomy): Eukaryota > Metazoa > Chordata > Actinopteri > Tetraodontiformes > Tetraodontidae > Takifugu > Takifugu rubripes. Next base: position 13,277,405 of record NC_042300.1, on the reverse strand, counting down.
GAAAACTTGACGATGCCCAACTCCTTGGCCGACACAGCCGTTAATGTTTCTGATGAATTCTTGGAAACAAGTTTTCCCACATTCTCTAAACAAGGAAAATGAAAGTGAAACAAAGGCAGCGTCCCTGAGTTTGTTCTGGCGTTGGTGGCGTCATATTTAGCCGCGCTCTGCCTGGGTTCGACAGCATCGGGCTGGTATCATGAATTAAGCGCAGGCTAATCTGGGACTCATGCTAACCCTCTGCAGCTGGGACTCATGCTAACTCTCTGCAGCTGGGACTCATGCTAACCCTCTGCAGCTGGGACTCATGCTAACTCTCTGTAGCTGGGACTCATGCTAACCCTCTGTAGCTGGGACTCATGCTAACCCTCTGCAGCTGGGACTCATGCTAACCCTCTGCAGCTGGGACTCATGCTAACCCTCTGCAGCTGGGACTCATGCTAACCCTCTGTAGCTGGGACTCATGCTAACTCTCTGCAGCTGGGACTCATGCTAACTCTCTGTAGCTGGGACTCATGCTAACTCTCTGTAGCTGGGACTCATGCTAACTCTCTGCAGCTGGGACTCATGCTAACCCTCTGTAGCTGGGACTCATGCTAACCCTCTGTAGCTGGGACTCATGCTAACCCTCTGCAGCTGGGACTCATGCTAACCCTCTGTAGCTGGGACTCATGCTAACCCTCTGCAGCTGGGACTCATGCTAACCCTCTGCAGCTGGGACTCATGCTAACCCTCTGCAGCTGGGACTCATGCTAACCCTCTGCAGCTGGGACTCATGCTAACCCTCTGCAGCTGGGACTCACGCTAACCCTCTGCAGCTGGGACTCACGCTAACCCTCTGCAGCTGGGACTCACGCTAACCCTCTGCAGCTGGGACTCATGCTAACCCATCGGGTCATTTATCAGAACCGGATCAGAGCCTCCGATGGCGTTAGTGAGGCAGGTGCTGAAGATAGACCCACCTTTAGGATGGGTCCCGGACTGACATAAAAGCAGACACACACACACATACATACACACACAACACACACACTTCCATCATCCCTCATCCATCCATCCATCCATCATCCATCCATCATCCATCCATCCACCCACCCATCCATCCATCCATCATCCATCCATCCACCCATCCATCCATCCTTCCATCATCCATCCATCCATCCTTCCATCATCCATCCATCCATCCATCCATCATCCATCCATCCACCCATCCATCCATCCATCCTTCCATCATCCATCCATCCATCCTTCCATCATCCATCCATCCATCCATCCATCATCCATCCATCCACCCACCCATCCATCATCCATCCATCCACCCATCATCCATCCATCCATCCATCCTTCCATCATCCATCCATCCATCCATCATCCATCCATCATCCACCCATCCTGCTGCAGGCCGTTAGCTCAACCTCACCCCCCCCCGCAGCACGGCCTCACCCCCCCCCCAGCACGGCCTTACCCCCCCCCCCCCCCTTGAGCCTCCCGTGGGTGAAGTCGCCCGCCCCCGTTTTCAGAGCAAAATAGAATTGTCAAGTCCTGCAACAACACAGCTGAGCTTCAATGAATTTGTAATTAATTGCTGCGGCCTCCTGGGAAATTGATTTGCAGCCACAGGTAAAGGGAACGATCGTTGTTGCTCTCGAGCAGCGCGAAAAGTAGGGAGGAACTTTTGAGATGATTTTTCTCCAGGAAGGTGAGTTTTGATTCTTAAAAGGTCCGATTTTATTGTTCTTTGTTTCTCTAAAGGTTCATAGAAAATCAACATTAGCTACTGTGCTTTTACCAGACTTAGCATTAGCATTACCCGTTAGATAGCTTTAAATCTTTGATGTGTTGGCGTTCCAAGTTTCAAAGGCAACCAGAAGGATTCCCACCCCGGCATGAAGTTGTTACGCTTTATTAGCCTACGCAGCTAATGAGTGCTACACTCACGCAGACGGAGGTCAGACTGAGAACTCTTCCTCCCTCCCTCT
>NC_042300.1:13212926-13270426 GCF_901000725.2 Takifugu rubripes | reverse complement strand
ATCTCGGCTGGCCTGGGAGCGCCTCGGAATCCTCCCGGAAGAGCTGAAGTGTCTGGGAATCTTTGCTGGAAGAAGGAAGGAAGGAAGGAAGGAAGGAAGGAAGGAAGGAAGGAAGGAAGGAAGGAAGGAAGGAAGGAAGGAGGGAAGGAGGCGCAGTAGTGGACTGTGTGTCCTTGTTTTTGCTCCTGGTTTTAAGGATGAGGTTAGAATTATAGTTGGGTAGTGGTTAGTTAGGGAGTTAGTTAGGGGGTTAGTTAGGGGGATAGTTATGGGTTAGTTAGGGTGTTAGTTAGGGGGATAGTTATGGGTTAGTTAGGGGGTTAGTTAGGGAGTTAGTTAGGGGGATAGTTATGGGTTAGTTAGGGTGCTAGTTAGGGGGATAGTTATGGGTTAGTTAGGGGGATAGTTATGGGTTAGTTAGGGGTGTTAGTTAGGGTGTTAGTTATGGGGTTAGTTATGGGGTTAGTCTGCATGGTTAGTTAGGGCACACATATGTGAAATATAGATTTTTAACACACCAAAAATTGCCATATTAATATTTATGTTTCCAGAGGTTAATTACCTACATTCCTCAATCAATAACTAGCTGCAAACATGAGATGAACCAATCAAACATTTGCAGAGGTCAATCGATGTTTCCTTTTTATTAAATTCTTTTTTATTCTGACTTCTTTTATTTGGTGCTCCTTAAAAATGGGTTATTTCAGTGTGAACAGTGGCTACAATTAAGTTCTGCATTAGACCAGTAAAGGACGGAGTGATTGTTCCCAGCACCCGGGTCAGCTAATTAGCTAGTTAGCATGAGCTCGCTTGGCTGAAACCTAAATTACTGCAGCGAAATTGTTATGAAATGAAAGGTTGATTCCCGTTGATTACGGGCGTCCTGCTGACCCGTCCTCCTGCCCGTGCACGGAGCGGAGCCAGCAGAGGCCATCCTTAGTTAGCGAGGCAGCGACAGATCCGGAATATTCCTGGACTTTTGAGGATTAAGAAGCGAGGCCTGCAGCTTTGTGCTCCTGCCACGAGGAGAAGGGATCGGACGTCCTCTCAGAGTGGCTGTCGACAGCACGGAGCTCCTCTGGAGGAAGCGCAGCAGCAAACCTCAGGCTGGTTTGGAGATCGATAAATGATGCTAGGAAACAAAGCAAAGGGCAACGCCCACACAGCAAAGGGTAACGCCCACACAACACAGGGTAACGCCCACACAGCAACGGGTAACGCCCACACGACACAGGGCAACGCCCACACAGCAAAGGGCAACGCCCACACAACATGCCCTCATGGACAGAAGAGTCAGGCACAGCGCGGGTCACAACGTGACCTTTGGGACCCTTACAAACAGAAACTGTTTTCCCTGACAGTGATCCGTTGATCCCCACGGCTCTGAATAACTGTTCCAGTTGACTGTCTGCAGATGTTTGTTAGCAGTATGAGACACAGCAGGGGGCCTCTCCTCTGGACCTGGACCCCTCATATAAATATCCTCACCAGGAGCTGGATCCTCTGGATCCTTCCCCTGGAAAAACCTGGAAGGCCGTTATGGGGCTGATCAGAGACCATATTGTCTCCAGCCAGACACAAAACAAATAAAATAGAGGAGAATAAACGTATCCAAGACATTAGAAAGACCTCATTTGGTTCTTCTGAGTAGGCAGGAACCTGCAGGAACCTCCCTCTGGGGCCTTTTTACAGGAACTTTAGGTACTAAGATCGGGCCTGAAAAACTCCGGGGTGGAGCTTGAGTTTTACTCAATGCGATTGGCCAGAAGCCCGGCAGAAGAGGAGCATTAGCCTAGCTAGCTAGCTAGCAGGCTCTCCTCATTCATAGCATCCACGACCACGTACACAAACCAGAAATGCTGCCCCGTCAAGGGCTGCGACCCCATGGTGGAGACCCGACCATCAAGAGGGCCAAGTGAGAGGAAGGCTTCCTGAAAGTTCCTGTTCCGAGCATCTTCCAGGAACTCCCAGAGCGGTGCTGTGGTGCAGCCATAGTGGCACCGCTGGCCCTAATAAGCTTGGCATTAATTATGCGGGACCAACCTTTCCCTAATGAACGAGGTCTCGGCTCAAGTAGGTTTGTGTTGGCTCCAGGTCCAGAGTCAGACCCACGAGCTTTACAGTGAGCCCAGACCTGATGGACCTCCAGTAAGAGCAAGCTACACAGCTTCATTGTCACTTCCCCAACATCCTAAACCTGTCGCCCGTGGCAACAATCGTCATGGTGGAGGCGGAATCATGTGGCCATGATCCACAAACAAGCAGTGAGTGGGGCTGGTGCCGGGACCAGGGTGGTGTTTGTGTGTCTTTGGATTTAAAGCGTCACAAACCTGCAGCTCTTTTATTTCATGTGACCTTCCAGACACGTTCCAGTTCCCCCAGAACAAAAGGCTTAAATGTTTGTGGGTTCCCTCTCACTGCCGTCGCTCCACCGATCTCGCCTTCTTTAAAGCGAAGCGTTTGTATCTCATCTCGTCTTCTTGGTGCCATCAAACAGAAACAGAACTGCTGAAAATCCAAAAGGCCTCCTGAAAGTTCTGCAGCCCTTTAAAGAGGGACGATGGGGCCAAAGAGGGCGGACGCCAACCGGGCCAACGCTCTTCCACATTAGCACAGACCATTGATGAAAGGTGAAGGAAGGTCGCGGCTACGCTAGTAACGCGGCGCCCATTTGAAGGGCGGGGCCTGAAGCCTGAACCTTCTCTGCAGGCACCAGTAGAACAGCAGGATCAACCCAACACAACCTCACAATCTCGATGTGTCGGGCTGCGGCTCAACCTGCTGGACGCGGGCAGTGGTGCCAGAAGCCCCCCCCCCCCCCCCGCCCGCCCATCACCCCCCCGTCGGTGAGAGGGGACGGATGAACCCGTTTGTTATTCAGATCTGAGCGTGTCTGAAGAGGGGCGGCAGGCCGGGGCGCTAATGAGGGTTTGTGGCCACGATGCCTCCTCATGCATCTTTCATGCGAGCACCGGCGCCAGGACAGGTGATGCGTCCTGGCATTAATGATGTGATGGGAAAACCGGGATGAAACCCTGGAAGCCAGGTTGATCCCAAGGCTGCTGAGACCAGCGGGCAAACGGTTCATGTCACACACGCGAGCTATCCCGCTGTAGCTAGGCTCTCCTCCGTCTCCAGGACCTCTCGGCTGTGACGGGTTCCCTGCTGAAGGGGAGCATCCAGACATCGGGAAGCGTCCAAACTCCTCAAAATAGAGTCAATTAACTGTCTCGAGGAGCCAAAGAAGCGTGTTGATGCCGATCTTGGCGTCACGTTGGGATCAGTTTTCACCTCCTCTGAGGTCCTCTGGGATCCTCTGAGGTCCTCTGGGGTCCTTTCTGAGGTCCTCTGGGGTCCTTTCTGAGGTCCTCTGAGGTCCTCTGAGGTCCTCTGAGGTCCTCTGGGGTCCTCTGAGGTCCTCTGGGGTCCTTTCTGAGGTCCTCTGAGGTCCTCTGGGGTCCTTTCTGAGGTCCTCTGGGGTCCTCTGGGGTCCTTTCTGAGGTCCTCTGAGGTCCTCTGGGGTCCTTTCTGAGGTCCTCTGGGGTCCTCTGAGGTCCTCTGAGGTCCTTTCTAAATGAAACTGTAGATCTGATGGTCGCCGTCAGCCGGTGGGCGACGGGTCGGGTCGGGTCGGGTCGGGTCGGGTCGGGTCGGGTCAGCTGGCCTCACTCGGCCGTGCTGCAGATGCTCCTCATGGCCGTGAGAATGACGCTCCGGTAGCTCCGCTCCAGCTCCATCATGAACTGCAGGTAGTCGCAGACCCTGAAACCCCGGATCGGGTCCTCCTGCAGAAGAAGAGCAGAACGGAACCAATCAATCAGAACCTGGAGCAGTTTTGGGTTTGTAGTTTTGAAGTTAGGATAAAAGCCCACCTTCTCTCTATTAAACCCTCTTTTAGCTACTGCCCAACATAACCAGGTCCACAGAAGGCGCTGAAAGAACCAACGCCGTCACGTCTAATCTGTGTATTCTGTCTCTAAAGTCCACCCAGGAACAAGAACATTTTAGTTGGAGACTCCGTCCGCTCGGGGTTGAACCCGGCGGCTGTAATTGCCGCGTGGCGCTGTGCCGACAGCCTGACGCCGGCGAGCCTCTGGGAACGCAAACACCTCCACACAGCAAAGATCGAGCTGGAGCTTCATCAATTAGCAGCCAGGGAGACGTGCGCTGAATAGCAACGTGCTGATGATGCCATCAGTTCGCTGTGGCCATTTAATGAGTTCTGCTGCTCTTCCAACGCGCACGACGTGGTTTTGGAAATGGAATTAGTTTGTAAAGTAGTTATGAGAGCAATCAATTACAGGAAACCCATTAAAACACATCTCGAAGTTTACATGTAAATCCAACTAGCGCGGGGCGGGTGGCGACAATGGTTAGCAATTAGCCTCTCGCGCTGCGGATGCTAGTTCCTCGTCTAAGCTAATAAAAAGCTGACATTAATAATAAAGGTGAGTTTAATCATTTCAACTCCAGCTCATAGGAGCAGGAAAAAGGGCTTGAACCAACAACCACTGTGTCTCTGGAGCGACGCCGCGGAATCATCTGCCCGCCTCCGAGTCTCCTGGCGAGCTCCAGCCGGACGTCCTGAAATGAGCACCATCGTTCACAGGAACGTGTTGAGGACAGAAACCACCATGGAGTCCAGCACCAGCTAAAGAAAGGGCTGGTCAGCTGGTGGCTCCATGGTTATTATGGGGTGGGGGGCTTTGGCTGTGATAAGGACTCCACAGGTGAAAAGCTTCAGAACCCCGATGGCCGAAGAAAAGGAGCATTTCACTGACGCTGAGTCCGACTGAGATGCTGCTTTTAGTAAAGGACGCTGCTCCGGGATCAGCTGCTCCGGGATCAGCTGCTCCGGGATCAGCTGCTCCGGGATCAGCTGCTCCGGGGTCAGCTGCTCCGGGATCAGCCGCTCCGGGAGCAGCCGCTCCGGGGTCAGCCGCTCCGGGATCAGCCGCTCCGGGGTCAGCCGCTCCGGGAGCAGCCGCTCCGGGGTCAGCCGCTCCGGGAGCAGCCGCTCCGGGATCAGCCGCTCCAGAGACACAGCACGGTCTTAGGTCTGTCAAAACAGCGACACAGAGGAGCCCCCCTCTCTGGGCCGTCCTGGGGGCTTCTCCTCCTCCGATGCCTCCAAAGCCATCGATGGACATTCTTGGAGCGTCACGCCGGTTAGGGGCTAGGGGCTAGGGGTTAGGGGCTAGGGGTTAGGGGTTAGGGGCTAGGGGTTAGGGGCTAGGAGCTAGGGGTTAGGGGTTAGGGGTTAGGGGTTAGGGGTTAGGGGCTAGGGGTTAGGGGCTAGGGGTTAGGGGCTAGGAGCTAGGGGTTAGGGGCTAGGGTTAGGGGTTAGGGGCTAGGGGTTAGGGGCTAGGAGCTAGGAGCTAGGGGTTAGGGGCTAGGAGCTAGGGGTTAGGGGTTAGGGGTTAGGGGTTAGGGGTTAGGGGCTAGGAGCTAGGAGCTAGGGGTTAGGGGTTAGGGGTTAGGGGCTAGGAGCTAGGGGTTAGGGGCTAGGAGCTAGGGGCTAGGGGCTAGGGGTTAGGGGCTAGGGGTTAGGGGTTAGGGGCTAGGGGTTAGGGGCTAGGAGCTAGGGGTTAGGGGTTAGGGGTTAGGGGTTAGGGGCTAGGGGCTAGGGGCTAGCGGTTAGGGGCTAGCGGTTAGGGGTTAGGGGTTAGGGGTTAGGGGCTAGGGGCTAGGGGTTAGGGGCTAGGGGTTAGGGGTTAGGGGCTAGGGGCTAGGGGCTAGGGGTTAGGGGCTAGGGGCTAGGGGTTAGGGGCTAGGGGTTAGGGGCTAGGGGTTAGGGGCTAGTGGCTAGGGTTTAGGGGTTAGGGGTTAGGGGCTAGGGGTTAGGGGTTAGGGGCTAGGGGCTAGGGGTTAGGGGCTAGGGGGTAGGAGTTAGGGGCTAGTGGCTAGGGGTTAGGGGTTAGGGGCTAGGGGTTAGGGGCTAGGGGTTAGGGGTTAGGGGTTAGGGGTTAGGGGCTAGTGGCTAGGGTTTAGGGGTTAGGGGCTAGGGGTTAGGGGTTAGGGGCTAGGGGTTAGGGGCTAGGGGTTAGGGGCTAGGGGCTAGGGGTTAGGGGTTAGGGGCTAGGGGTTAGGGGCTAGGGGTTAGGGGTTAGGGGTTAGGGGCTAGTGGCTAGGGTTTAGGGGTTAGGGGCTAGGGGCTAGGGGTTAGGGGTTAGGGGTTAGGGGCTAGTGGCTAGGGTTTAGGGGTTAGGGGCTAGGGGTTAGGGGTTAGGGGCTAGTGGCTAGGGGTTAGGGGTTAGGGGCTAGGAGTTAGGGGCTAGGAGTTAGGGGCTAGGGTGGCTCCCCCGCCCTCCAGCTGCTGGAGCCTCGTGGAGCCTCCGCTCGGACTCACCTTGAGGAAGAGCTGCAGCTCCTGCCTCTGGGTGTGCTGCAGGATCTGTGGCTGCAGGTGCTTGAAGGCGGCCACGCACGTGTAAACCTGGTAGTCGGCGCCCATCAGCACGCAGCAGCAGAGGTAGTGGCAGACCTCCGTCCAGTCCAGGTAGTTCCAGAAGCACTGAGCCAGCCAGTGGAGGCACATCTGTGGGGAGCACGAACGCAGGTCACCTGTGTGGACCGTTGCAACAGGAAGTGATGCGTGAGGAGTCCAGGTGTTAGTCCGGACCCTCCGTGCTGCTACTGATCATGATGAGAAGATGTGAGGCTTCTAATGGCTCCATTAAATCTGCAACAACAACTACCAGCATGGTTAGAAATGATCACCTGACTTCCTGTTAATGACCCGCACCACAGGAAGGCAGCGGACCACCTAAACGCGCCGGCAGGAGCCGATTCTGCGCTATCGCCGCCGATACGGGGGGGGGGGCAAGAATGGAAAAGGACAGTCTGGGATGGGGGGGGGGGGGCAACAGGGGACAGATGATACACGTTTGGTGGCCATAACAGGAAAAAAGATCAATTTCAGCCTTGAAAGACCAAACAAACTTGCAAAAAGTCCTATTTTTGCTGACATCATGATTAGCGATGTGATTAGCGTAGCGGCGGCGGTCGATAAGGAAAAGAGACGTTTGTGACGGTTTTGCGTTTCCCAACGTTTCCCTGCAGCACATTCTGCAGAGCTGTTTCAAGACCAACACATCCCAGCACCCGGTCGCCATGGCGGCGCTTTCACGCTTCCACAGCTCGAGGGTCTGGGAATAGATCTTCCCATGTCAGAGGGGGAAACGTGCGCTCATTAGCTCCTTTGAAAGCAAAGAGAGACGCTAAGCTAAAAGGTTTTGGGCCTCAAACAGCCTAAACATCAAATATACATTTGTTGTTTTGAGAATTGAAACTTTCGACGTCTCCACACAGCTTTAGTTTAAGTCCCCATTTTGTGACACGTTTTGCTAGCGGCTAACTGTTGCTCAACCTTCCATGAGCCATATTAGCTGAGGTTGAGTGTGTTTGTCTCTAGTGGTGACTTTTCTGGGACGTTTCCTCGCTAAACTTGTAGCAACCTTGAGGTGGCGCTAGCATCAGCACTTCAACACACCGTTAAGTTTGAATCGTTTGTCTCAGCCAATCAAATCATCGTTGTTCCAATCAAAGAATCCCAGCAGGGCCGGACCCCTCAAACAGGGAGAAACCTGGAGCAGGACCAGGGTATGTGGGGGCTCCTTTTGGTGGGGGGGGGGGTGGGTAGGGGACATGCTGGACTAACCCTAACCCTAACCCTACCTGAGACGGGGTGAATCCTGACACCCTGAAGGCCGAGTGGACCAGAGGAACTTCCGCCTTCAGCAGCATCTCCACGTAGTGAGCTGTGCACCAGTAAAGCGGGGGGGCGCCCGACCCTGCCACCGCCCCGGGGAGGTGGATCTGGATCAAAGACCGCACACGTTAGAAACTGAGCCAACACTGACCCAAACGGTGTCGTGGTGTTTCCGGACTGACTGAAGCGTGGATCCTGGCGGGCCAGATGAAGGCGGAGGGGAGCAGGCAGGAGAGGCGGAGCAGCAGCCTCAGCGAGCGCTCCGCCTCCCCACGCGTAACCATGAAGACGCTGGAGGCCAGCCAGTCGTGGCCCGGGTAGCCTTCCTGCTGAGGGCCTGGGCACCGAGTTCAGGGTCCAAATGGAGCCGGTAAACAAGCAGAATCAAGCTTTTGGAGTCACGACGGCAAAAGGCAAATCAGCCGCTCCCAGACCGCCGTTATAAGTCAGAGAATATGACACTAAGAGCACGAGGGAGTCATAAACCAGGACAGTAAAACCCCAGATTTATGCTTAAATTAATGAAAAGTTGAAATCACACGTGAGGAAGAATTAAAGCAGACTTTTATCGTTCAGAATTTAATAACTTTTGGTGCTTAATCAAGAACGGCCCCTCCTAAATAAGAGGATTCCACAGTAGGACTGAAAACACAGGCAGGATACGGAGTTCTGGAGAGGGTTCGATTCTCTGTGAGGACAGGAACGCCTTCACCCGTCTCAGGAGCAGAGTCAAATCAGGCGCAGCATCGTCCCTCAGCAGCCCGAGGTAGCGGCCGTACCTGCGGAGGCACAGAGAATCACACAGCTGTCCGTGGCACGCTAGCCGTGCTGGCTATAGCACGGTTAGGGTTAGGCTAGCACGCTAGCCGTGCTGGCTATAGCACGGTTAGGGTTAGGCTAGCACGCTAGCTGTGCTGGCTATAGCACGGTTAACCCTAACCCTAAGGCAACTCCACATTAGCTCCAGCTAGCTGATGCTATCTTCCTCCTAAATAATCCCTTTAAAGGTGAAGAGGAGAAGAACGCAGCTTTGTGGGTGATGAGGCAGCAGTTTTCCGATGATGAGCAGTGTTGTCTGGGATTTGTGGGATTTGGCTGCCCTCCTGTGAATGTGATTTTAATAATATCCCACTGGCCCCGTGGAAATACAGCCCGTTTTTACAAGTCCAGCACAGTCAGATTTAGTCTGACACTGGCAAGTTGAGGATTTACCACAAATTCATGTCCAACAACTTTAAATCCTCTGAGACAGACGTCTCTGCGGGCAACACTCAAAAAGTGCTAACATGGCGCTTTCGTGCCAACAGCTCCCAGAACCACGGCGTGATGTCACAGCGGGGTATCGTTAAAGACGGAAACGAGTCGGCCGAGACCACGAGCACCAGTCAGAGTGGGCAAATAAAGAGTAAGCTAAGTATGCTAATGCTCTGATAACGCAGAGTAAGCTAAGTATGCTAATGCTCTGATAACGCAGAGTAAGCTAAGTATGCTAATGCTCTGATAACGCAGCGCCCACTCTGGGGCTTCTCTGGGGGTCGGGGCCTTGAAGGGTGCTGAAGGTTTCAGCTGCTCCCTGGCTGCACCCCTTTATCCCTTTGGGGGTTGGGGGGGACTCTCCAGGTCCCTGCAGGGCCCGTTGTCAGCACCATGGGGTCCGGTACCTCTGGGGTCCGGTACCTCAGCAGGGCTACAAAGGTGTCCTGGCTGCTCCCGAACACACTCCGAGTTTTGTTGGTTCCTGTGCTGGTGGTTTCGGACCACTTTGGGTTTTTGGTTGCCTCTAAAAACCTGTTGGATGTTTTGGGGGTTTTGTTGGTCCAGAAAGGTGAAGCTAAGTTAGCTGAGTAAGCCAGAGGTCATACAGGTCATCAAAGGTCTCCAGCCTCATATTCCTGAAGGTCAGGATCTCTGCGAGGTCCCAGATTTTACCTGACGCAGGTGTGGACTCCCAGGTGCTCCACAGGTGATAGAAGGGTGCCTTCAATGCTCCACTCCTCCGCTGGAAAACAGACACCAGGTTATTAGCAGCTCCAAGTCAGGATCAGGGTCAGGGTCAGGGTTAGGGTCAGGGTCAGGGTCATGGTCATGGTCATGGTCATGGTCAGGGTCAGGTCAGGGTCAGGGTCAGGGTCAGGTCAGGTCAGGGTCAGGGTCAGGGTCAGGGTCAGGGTCAGGTCAGGTCAGGGTCAGGGTCAGGGTCAGGGTCAGGGTTAGGGTCAGGGTCAGGGTCAGGGTCAGGGTCAGGGTTAGGGTCAGGGTTGACCTGTAACCCTGCTAATAAATGAATCTGTGTTTAGCATATATAAGCTAATAAATGAATATTTTAATGAATATTAAATCACAGAATGAAGTTGCACAATAGTTTTGATCTGTTTTCAGGAAGGAGGCAGAAAAGACTCGAAGCTTCATGGAAGAGTTACAAAAAACATCAATTATCACAAAAAAGCTCATTTTAGACGTTTAAGAAGATTTTATATAAATTGACATCACTGACTTCTAAACACTTCAGTACAAAAGCTGCTTAAAAAGAAACTAAACAAGTTTGACGTGGGCGAACGTGGATGAATAAATAATCCCAACAAAGGCAAACTGAGGCCTCGTCCGTGGGTCGGTCGGAGGAGCGCTCCTCCTGCCTGACAAACGCATAATAAATCAAAGTTCACCTCCCTCCTTCTTTCTAGTCTCCATCATTTATTATTCAAACTTCTCTAAATCTACAGACAGATGCTGCAACTCGTCACCGCAGGAGCTAATTACCCCTCTGCTTCTCTGCCCACTGACGTCTCGTTTCCACAGTTCGGCCACATTAACACCCAATTCACCTGAAGCCAAAGAACGCATCACTTCCTGTTTACACGGGTCAATAACAGAGGTGTAAAAGGTTACTAACAGCAGCTGGGACCCTGTACTGGTGACCAGTCCTGCACTGGTGACCAGTCCTGCACTGGTGACCAGTACTGGTGACCAGCCCTGTACTGGTGACCAGTCCTGCACTGGTGACCAGCCCTGCACTGGTGACCTGTACTGGTGACCAGCCCTGTACTGGTGACCTGTACTGGTGACCAGCCCTGCACTGGTGACCAGCCCTGTACTGGTGACCAGTCCTGCACTGGTGACCAACCCTGTAGTGGTGACCAGCCCTGTACTGGTGACCTGCCCTGTAGTGGTGACCAGCCCTGTAGTGGTGACCAGCCCTGTACTGGTGACCTGCCCTGTAGTGGTGACCAGCCCTGTACTGGTGACCTGCCCTGTAGTGGTGACCAGCCCTGTACTGGTGACCAGCCCTGTAGTGGTGACCAGCCCTGCAGTGGTGACCAGTCCTGTACTGGTGACCAGTCCTGCACTGGTGACCAGCCCTGTAGTGGTGACCAGCCCTGTACTGGTGACCTGCCCTGTAGTGGTGACCAGTCCTGTACTGGTGACCAGCCCTGTAGTGGTGACCAGCCCTGTACTGGTGACCTGCCCTGTAGTGGTGACCAGCCCTGTACTGGTGACCAGCCCTGTAGTGGTGACCAGCCCTGCAGTGGTGACCAGCCCTGTACTGGTGACCAGCCCTGTACTGGTGACCTGTACTGGTGACCAGTCCTGCACTGGTGACCAGTCCTGTACTGGTGACCAGCCCTGTAGTGGTGACCAGCCGTGCACTGGTGACCAGCCCTGTAGTGGTGACCTGTACTGGTGACCAGTCCTGTACTGGTGACCAGTCCTGTACTGGTGACCAACCCTGTACTGGTGACCAGTCCTGTAGTGGTGACCAGCCCTGTAGTGGTGACCAACCCTGTACTGGTGACCAGCCCTGTAGTGGTGACCAGTCCTGTACTGGTGACCAACCCTGTACTGGTGACCAGTCCTGTAGTGGTGACCAGCCCTGTACTGGTGACCAGCCCTGTAGTGGTGACCAGTCCTGTACTGGTGACCAACCCTGTACTGGTGACCAGTCCTGTAGTGGTGACCAGCCCTGTAGTGGTGACCAGCCCTGTACTGGTGACCAGTCCTGCACTGGTGACCAGCCCTGTACTGGTGACCAACCCTGTAGTGGTGACCAGCCCTGGAGTGGTGACCTGTACTGGTGACCAGCCCTGTACTGGTGACCAGTCCTGTACTGGTGACCAGCCCTGTACTGGTGACCAACCCTGTACTGGTGACCAGTCCTGTAGTGGTGACCAGCCCTGTAGTGGTGACCAACCCTGTACTGGTGACCAACCCTGTACTGGTGACCAGCCCTGTACTGGTGACCAACCCTGTACTGGTGACCAGTCCTGTAGTGGTGACCAGCCCTGTAGTGGTGACCAACCCTGTACTGGTGACCAACCCTGTACTGGTGACCAGTCCTGTACTGGTGACCAACCCTGTACTGGTGACCAGTCCTGTAGTGGTGACCAGCCCTGTAGTGGTGACCAACCCTGTACTGGTGACCAACCCTGTACTGGTGACCAGCCCTGTACTGGTGACCAACCCTGTACTGGTGACCAGTCCTGTAGTGGTGACCAGCCCTGTACTGGTGACCAGCCCTGTAGTGGTGACCAGTCCTGTAGTGGTGACCAGCCCTGTACTGGTGACCAGTCCTGTACTGGTGACCAGCCCTGTACTGGTGACCAGTCCTGTACTGGTGACCAGTCCTGTACTGGTGACCAAAGATACACCCACAGAAACTCTGTGCATGTATAGAGCAGAAAATGGGGAAATGTTGGTCACATGACTGGAGGTTGCAAACCGAAATGTCGGAGCCTTTTCTCGTTGTTCCTGAAACATCTGGAACTTTCTGTAGATTTCCAGCTCATATATTATTAAGGTGCTCACTTTGGCTGGAGCCGCCTCGTTGGCGTCAGTGTAATGAGGCACATTAACGGACAAGTGAGCTGGTGTAATGGTGATTAGAGCGACGGCGGTCACTGGTGATGGCTTCGCTGGGATTAATGGGATTAATGGGATATAATACTGGGATGACAGTGATGATGCTGCGCGGCTCTCGTTGGCTGTCAGACACAACTGTGACATCATGATTTCATCTGGACTGTGGTGCCGCCACGTCCCTGGTCCTCAGAAGTTGGTTATTTCCAGCACCAGCGGTTGGAAGGATTTGATGTTTTGATTTAAAAATGACGGACCGATCTAAGGGTGACTGCTGTGACATCATGAGCTGCTGAAAATAGTAATTACTGGACAAAAAGCCTCCAGATCTGCTGCTGTTGTGTTATTAACATGTCGTTAACGTGCGCTCTACTGTAGGATCACGCACAAAACTGGGATGTAATCCAGAGACTGAACGGAAAGAATAAATCATTTTACAGCTTCCCGTTCCACCACATCAACCATCCAACTAAAGCCAGACGCCCTGGGGGCTCCAGCCAAAGGAGGCCAGGGAGGCCGTCTGGACCGGCGCCGCCAGGCGGTGATTCAGGCCAGAACAAAAACATGCTAGGAGACATTTATTTGTATTTTCATCTATTTTGATTAATTGAAAGGCAAAAAAAATTACTCCAGAAAAAGAAAATGCATATTGCCACAAATCTCCAGCCGGGGATTCGAACCAGCATCCTTCGCATGGAGACCATACCAAGGAGGTCATGGATCCGACCTCGGTTTAAATCCAACAGAACTGTGATTTCAGCATCTGCTTCTCTCAGTTTGTTGGTTTTAACTCAGAACCTATTTAAAATATTTTAAACCTGTTTAACCTTATTGGCTAAGCTCTCAAACTCTGAATTAGCATAAATGCTGCAGAAACCGACTATTAGTATGTGGTTGTGTCCATGATATGGATAAATATCGGCCGTGTCTCGGGACCCCCTAACAGCCAGCAGCAGCTAGTAGGGGGCCCTTTGTGGGGGGGTTGAGCGATGCCAGCCGTCTCCCCGGGGCCCCTGCAGCTCGGGGCCCCTCCAGCTCCAGCTCGGGGCCCCTCCAGCTCGGCCCCTCCAGCTCAGGGCCCCTCCAGCTCCAGCTCGGGGCCCCTCCAGCTTGGAGCCCCTCCAGCTCGGCCCCTCCAGCTCAGGGCCCCTCCAGCTCCAGCTCAGGGCCCCTCCAGCTCCAGCTCGGGGCCCCTCCAGCTCGGGCCCCTCCAGCTCAGGGCCCCTCCAGCTCCAGCTCGGGGCCCCTCCAGCTTGGAGCCCCTCCAGCTCGGGCCCCTCCAGCTCGGGGCCCCTCCAGCTCCAGCTCGGGGCCCCTCCAGCTCGGGGCCCCTCCAGCTCCAGCTCGGGGCCCCTCCAGCTCGGAGCCCCTCCAGCTCGGGGCCCCTCCAGCTCCAGCTCCAGCTTGGGGCCCCTCCAGCTCGGGGCCCCTCCAGCTTGGGGCCCCTCCAGCTCGGGGCCCCTCCAGCCCGGGGCCCCCAGCCTGAGATGGCAGCGCCTGCAGCCTGTGTGAGTGCAGCAGCGCTGAGAAGCTACTGGTGACGCAGACGTTGTGATTCCGCCTCCTGTCCTCAAATCTGTTCCAACGTGACTCTGACTATACAGGCAGCTCATTAACATAATCATTGTTTAAAGCAGCTCATTAGCATAATCATTATTTAAATCAGCTCATTAACATAATCATTAAATGAACCCAGCATTTTCAGTGATGAATCCGTTTCAGATTGCTCTGATTTGCCACAACAGACAGGGAATCAGACCAGTAACGTCACGAATGCTTGCTGGGAATTTCTGGGAGAGGAACTGCTGGTTCCCTTTAGTAAAATTAGACAAAACAAGAGCCAGATCCAATTAGTATGCTATGACTTTAAGGGAAAACATGCAGTTTTGCAGAATATTCCCTAATTAGCGGTTTTTCTTTGTAGTTGCCATCGGTGTGATCAGGTTGTTTAGCCCACAGGCCAGTAAACACACCAAGCTCCTGGAATCATTAACGGCTGTGATAGAGGATACGGGCTCACTCCAACCTGAGGTACTAACACTCTTAAAACGGAGGACTTTAGCTACTTTAGCCCTTCTGCTGCTGCGTGATTCCACAGAGACGGGCTGCAGAGGAGCTGCTCAGGCAGATAAACCAAGTTCAGAGCTTTGAAGATCTGAGGACGATTCTCCTTCACCCCTGAGTGACGCTGATACAATAAAGAGTCACCTTGTAATTCACCACTAAACTCTGCCACATCTGGAGTCTTCAGCCTCGGACCCCGAGAGCCTGCACCACTCCCGGAGGTTATCTCCGTGTTTTCCAGGTGACTTCACTTCCTGTCCGGTGTTTTCCCACTTCCCCCAACCTCGTTGCCTCCACCAGTTAGTCTGCCTTTAAATGAAGGTTAAAGGTTAAACTAAGGATAAAAATCAGGGATGTGGCCTGGTGGGTGTTGAGGAACGTGAGTCCCGTATCCTGGCGTCACAGGTGTAACACATAGGACCGTGTGACTGTAATGCACCTGTATCAGTGAGCAAACACAACCTCAAACGGATCAGAGTCGGACTACAGCTCCAGTGTGTCGGTCCGTCTCAAAATGTAAAGATTTATGTCGGATCACTTCAGCGCTCCAGAGAATGACCTTTGGACTTCCTTGTCTTTCACTTAATTGGCGAGAAACAACCGGGTGAATGTGTTCGTTTTCCCCACTGACCTTTGTGATGAGCTGGGGAGAAGAAGCACTCTGCTGCGGAGCCGGATAGATGAGCGACGACCTTGTCCAGAAGGTCAGCCAGCACTAGCAAGAGAAGACACGGACAGCTGGAATAATGGCACAATGTCAATGACGCCCCATCACAAAAGAATTCCCATCGGCTGTAATAAATGTGTTTCATGTTCTGCAGTAAGGTTTCCAGCCAGGTGAGGGCGCTACGCAGCAGGAGCACATGATGCACCACACCCCGCACGCTCCCCTCACCGGCCCGTCCTCATTCAAACAATAATAATAGCAGGAAAACGATGCTTCCAGACTCATCAGACATCACGGATCCATCTTCGGTCAGTTTAGAGCAGCCATTCACCTCTGGCCCGAGTCCGAACGCCTCTGTGGACTGTGGGAGGAGCCGGAGTACCTGAGACCCGGCTCAGGCACGGGGAGGACCTGCTAGCGCCCCAGAGGGATTTGCACCCGCACCTTCCTAATTGTGAGGCCAGCCATTGCTAAACCGCCGTTGAGCAGCGGTCACCGTGCCCCCCCATGGAAACAGATAAATGATTAAAGCAACAGAAAAGGACGTGCAGAAGCTCCGGCATAATTACGGCTGCAGCACCAGGGCAGCCGGTACCGGCAGGACCAGAACAGTTCTGGGAGGTGCTGGGAGGCTGCAGCACGCTGCCTGAACCAGTGAATCAAGCTCATCGACAGGCAGAACATTCTTACAGTCAATAAGCTGAGAAGATGGGAGGTTTTGAACTCTCACCCCTCTAATCTCAGGTTTGACGAGGCGACACTTTGCTTTCACCATATCAGGCAAATCTCATCTTTCTCCCGCAGCTGCATCAGACACGATTAAGAACACAAGTGGTAATCACGGCCTCTTTATGGACGCGCTAAAGATTCAATCAACTGTCAAGGAAATCGCTTCGTTTCGTTGTCAGCCTTCAAATGCAAGCGCTTTCTGGAAGCATGTTTCTGCGGGAGAAGGTACAATGGCAGGTTTTTGCGTGCTTAATGCAGCAAATAAAGCAGCAGGCGGATGCTTAACAGCTGATAAATCTTGCAGTGAAAAGCCGTAAATGAGCCCCAGAGAGCGAGCGTGAGAGCTTCCACAGGCGTCGCCCTGATGAAAGAGAGCAATCACCCTCCACTGCTGCCATTAACAAGACTGCCAGCCCTCCACTGGAATGTGTTTTTGTCCTCTTTAAACTGCTATTTACTCCCACAGAAGGAAAGAAGGAAAGAAAGCTCGGCGCCGTTTGGCGGCGGCTGTCAAAGGCGCTGATGGGAAAGGTTCGTGCAATTAGGTTTAAGAGGTGCTCCCGCTGCACAGCTGAACGCATTAGCAGGTAATTCAGCTAAACTCCACAATGCAAGTGAATTTGATGATATCGTCCAGTCGGCAGCGGCTCGCCGGGCTGTTTGGGCGTCAGAAACAGCAGCGGAACGCGCCATACGTTTAAATGGTCAAATCCCACTAAATCCACTCACAGGTCACGCCTCCATCGAAAATTAGATCCACCCACATTTCTGTTGGGCGCTTTGGGCCTGGCTCGCTCACACGTGGACCCGGTGCGGGTCGCGAAGCAGAGGCAGTGCATTGTGGGTAGGAAACGAGGCAGAGAGGTGAGGAAGGTGCTCATTGCTACGGTCGGTCGTGGTGAAGGATCACAGCGGTCGTTGTCGTCCCCACACTTCCAGGGATGAAGATCACGTCAGGAGCTGCTCAGCCTAGCCGCTGGCCACTAACATCCTGCTTCATTCGTGGCTCGGAACAGTGTCCGCTCCGTTACGCCGCCTCTCAAACTTACAGTTTCCAGAGCAGATGCTGGGGTTGGAAGTCAGGACCTCCCTGTAAAGCTGCTGACACGTCTCCAGCCAGGTCTCGCTGTTTGTGGAGTCGATGGCCGATGCCAGGAAGGCAGCGATCTCGGACTCTGTGACAGAGAAGTCGGAGGTCAGACTTCACAACAGGGCCCGACTGAGGCGCTGCAGCCGTGTTACGTCACCTTGGGAGTTCTGGTGAAGCCTCGGGGGTGGCAGACTGTAGCAGGGAGGTGGGGGCTCAGACCCAAACAGGGGCCATGGGTAAGGATGCTCCCCCTGAAAGCAAAGGTGTGGAAATTCAACCGACAGCCTCGTTACCCTCCTCAGCCTGTGTTCTCCCGCCACAAATACAGAAGCGTGTGCACGACTGACGCTTCCAGTCCAAGAGTATGAGATTTGCTTCCAACGCTCAGATATTTCCATTTGATCTGTGGAGCCAGGTGTCATGCAGCCCTCCGCCTGGCGATAATCAGTCCTGATCAAGCTCAAGCACACCTGAGAGAAACCCTGAATGTGACCTGGTGGCGGAGGAAAAGGGCTGCACACATAATCACCGGGACAAATTCACTCAGCACGCCTCCGGCCACAGGGTGATGTTGGTGTTTGGCCTCCCCAGGTCAGGACGGGAAGAGTGGAAAGGAAAAGCCGTTATGAGTGGCTGACTCTTTAGGGTTAGGGTTTAGGCTCGGCGGAACTGGAGAAGCAACTGGAAGAAGGGACGATCCACCTCCGGGGTTCTTCCAGTATCCTCCCGAGTTCTCACTGGGCCTCCAAGCATTACAATGAAGCTGCACCAACACTCCGCAGGGATTAACCAGCCAGGATGAGGTCAACCCTAACCCTAACCAGAAGGTCTTTGAAATGCCAAATTCAACATTGCTGAATAGACAACAAGAGTTCAAGATAGATATCAGGGAAAAGCCCTCAAATGCTAATAACCTAGAGGGCAGCACATTTACAGTGAAGGTAACAGCTTACATTAACCCTAACCCTCTAACCCTAACCCTAACCCTCTAACCCTCTAACCCTAACCCTAACCCTAACCCTAACCCTAACCCTAACCCTAACCCTAACCCTAACCCTCTAACCCTAACCCTAACCCTCTAACCCTAACCCTCTAACCCTAACCCTCTAACCTAACCCTAACCCTCTAACCCTAACCCTAACCCTAACCCTCTAACCCTAACCCTCTAACCCTAACCCTCTAACCCTAACCCTAACCCTCTAACCCTAACCCTCTAACCCTAACCCTCTAACCCTAACCCTCTAACCCTAACCCTAACCCTAACCCTCTAACCCTAACCCTCTAACCCTAACCCTAACCCTCTAACCCTCTAACCCTAACCCTCTAACCCTAATCCTAACCCTCTAACCCTAATCCTAACCCTCTAACCCTAACCCAAACCCTCTAACCCTCTAACCCTAACCCTCTAACCCTAACCCTCTAACCCTAACCCTCTAACCCTCTAACCCTAACCCTCTAACCCTCTAACCCTAACCCCTAACCCTCTAACCCTAACCCTCTAACCCTAACCCTCTAACCCTAACCCTAACCCTCTAACCCTAACCCTCTAACCCTAACCCTCTAACCCTAACCCTCTAACCCTAACCCTAACCCTCTAACCCTAACCCTAACCCTCTAACCCTAACCCTCTAACCCTCTAACCCTAACCCTCTAACCCTAACCCTCTAACCCTAACCCTCTAACCCTCTAACCCTAACCCTAACCCTAACCCTCTAACCCTCTAACCCTCTAACCCTCTAACCCTAACCCTCTAACCCTAACCCTAACCCAACCCTCTAACCCTAACCCTAACCCCTAACCCTCTAACCCTAACCCTAACCCTCTAACCCTCTAACCCTAACCCTCTAACCCTAACCCTCTAACCCTAACCCCTAACCCTCTAACCCTAACCCTAACCCTAACCCTCTAACCCTAACCCTAACCCTCTAACCCTAACCCTCTAACCCTAACCCTAACCCCCTAACCCTCTAACCCTCTAACCCTAACCCTCTAACCCTCTAACCCTCTCCCCTAACCCTAACCCTCTAACCCTCTAACCCTAACCCTAACCCTAACCCTCTAACCTCTAACCCTAACCCTCTAACCCTAACCCTAACCTAACCCTAACCCTAACCCTCTAACCCTAACCCTAACCCCCTAACCCTCTAAACCTAACCTCTAACCCTACCCTAACCCTAACCCTAACCCCTAACCCTACCCTCTAACCCTAACCCTAACCCCACCCCTAACCCTAACCCTAACCCTCTAACCCTAACCCTCTAACCCTAACCCTCTAACCCTCTAACCCTAACCCTCTAACCCTAACCCTCTAACCCTAACCCTAACCCTCTAACCCTCTAACCCTAACCCTCTAACCCTAACCCTCTAACCCTAACCCTAACCCTCTAACCCTAACCCTCTAACCCTAACCCTAACCCTCTAACCCTAACCCTCTAACCCTAACCCTAACCCTAACCCTCTAACCCTAACCCTCTAACCCTAACCTCTAACCCTAACCCTAACCCTCTAACCCTACCCTCTAACCCTAACCCTAACCCTCTAACCCTCTAACCCTAACCCTCTAACCCTAACCCTAACCCTCTAACCCTAACCCTCTAACCCTCTAACCCTAACCCTAACCTAAACCCTAACCCTCTAACCCTAACCCTCTAACCCTAACCCTCTAACCCTAAACCCTAACCCTAACCCTCTAACCCTAACCCTCTAACCCTCTAACCCTAACCCAACCCTAACCTAAACCCTAACCCTCTAACCCTAACCCTCTAACCCTAACCCTCTAACCCTAACCCTAACCCTCTAACCCTAACCCTCTAAACCCTCTAACCCTAACCCTAACCTAAACCCTAACCCTCTAACCCTAACCCTCTAACCCTAACCCTCTAACCCTAACCCTAACCCTCTAACCCTAACCCTCTAACCCTCTAACCCTAACCCTAACCCTAACCTAAACCCTAACCCTCTAACCCTAACCCTCTAACCCTAACCCTACTGAGTGTGGGAAGCTTCCACATGCAGACGAACAAACTTAACATTATTAAGACCTAAAGACTGAAGCAGAGCAACTCTGACCTGCTGCAGATCCCGAGGGGGGAGTCTCCTCTCAGACGGACCCCCCAGCACACCAACCCGGACCAGCAGGTGATTCCTCTCCACGGACAGAGCGTCGATGATGAACTCCCTGAGCAGGTTTAATGGAAGAAGAAGTTTAGTTCCTGGAATCTTGGTAAGAGCTGGGCAGGTGAACAGGGTTAGGGTTAGGGTTAGGGTTAGGGTAGAACAGGTTAGTGTAGAACAGGTTAGTGTAGAACAGGTTAGAGTAGAACAGGTTAGTGTAGAACAGGTTAGAGTAGAACAGGTTAGAGTAGAGCCGCTATAGCTCTACAATACTAGACACCAGGACGCAGCTTTAAAGAGTCTTTTAATGGAGGCCAAATGCTTCCATGAACAAGCTTCTCCAAAAGTTGGAACTCTTATGGATATGGAGCGTTTTTAAGGCTGAAGCCTCGGGCCTGTTTCAAGTGGCCGAAGCAATTTGGGCTCAAAAATGTTCCCATCAAAGGAAATTTGCACTCGGTCCTTTGTGAATAAAAGAAAAGAGGAAAGAAATGAGGGGTCGAATGAAAGGTTGTGCCGAGGGGGCAGAACCACGGTGACGTCAGCAGGTTGTCGGGGACAGGAGGTGATCAAGAAACGATCCCTAAACCAGGAGCTGTGTCCGGGACCAGCCAGCAGGCCCCGGATCAGCCGCCTCCGTGTCTCCTGTTGGGGGTTCGTACCCGTCGCCGTCGGCCATGTTCTCCCTCTGGCTGCGCAGCAGCATGGAGGAGACGCCGTACTGGCTCTCCAGCAGCACCCAGGAGTCCAGGCTGCAGCAGAGCACGTTCAGCAGCCTAGAGAAACACACAGACAGACAGTCAGCACCTGCACCACCTGCACAGGTGCACCACCTCCAGCACCTGCACCACCTCCAGCACCTCCAGCACCTGCACCACCTCCAGCACCTGCACAGGTGCACCACCTCCAGCACCTGCACCACCTCCAGCACCTGCACCACCTCCACCACCTCCAGCACCTGCACAGGTGCACCACCTCCAGCACCTGCACCACCTCCAGCACCTGCACAGGTGCACCACCTCCAGCACCTGCACCACCTCCAGCACCTCCAGCACCTGCACCACCTCCACCACCTCCAGCACCTGCACCACCTGCACCACCTGCACCACCTGCACCACCTGCACAGGTGCACCACCTCCAGCACCTGCACCACCTGCACAGGTGCACCACCTCCAGCACCTCCACCACCTCCAGCACCTGCACCACCTCCAGCACCTCCACCACCTCCAGCACCTGCACCACCTCCAGCACCTCCACCACCTCCAGCACCTGCACCACCTCCAGCACCTGCACCACCTGCACAGGTGCACCACCTCCAGCACCTGCACCACCTGCACCACCTCCAGCACCTCCAGCACCTGCACCACCTCCACCACCTCCACCACCTCCAGCACCTGCACCACCTGCACAGGTGCACGGGGGCCGGAGCGGCCGTCTGTGTCCTCCAGCACCTCCAGCCGGGAGGTTCTAACGGAACCCTGGTTGGGCAGGAGCCTCGCGGGGAGTTGGCTGGCTCGCTGTCGCTATGACAACAGGCTCAAACACACTGTGGAGCTTCGGCTTCTTGGGCCGGGTCCCACAGCCGTTTCCTCTGTTTGGAGCACAGGTGGGATGCATTATTACGCAAGCGCTCCTCCTAAAGAGGCTCCTCCGCCACCACCTTCCAGCGTCCCTCAGGCTCAAACTTCTCGTTTAGGTTACACGTGTCTCAGCGAGGAAGCACAGAGGCATGAGAGAACGTTACTTCCTGTAACCCTGACACTGTCATCCATGTTATAGCACACCCTCGGAACCAGGGTGGCGTTTGAGAGGAAAACAAGGAAAAGGTGATTTCTGGGGGAATTTGTCTCTCGTAATTAAGAGGCTGATATAATACCAAGCCAGGTGAGTCCAGGGAGACTTTAATGACCCTTAAAGGGACGTTAGCCATCTGCTAACGTCCTGTTGGTGGAGGATGCACAGAAAAGATAAATAGTATTTTAACAACATTCTAAAAACAGAATAAATCGTTAGAATCCTATTTAAAGGTGCTGTAGGGTCCTGATGTGTCAACAGATGTTACGACAACAGGAGTGCAGCCAGAAAATTCCCGTTTCAAAAGTATCAGCCTGTGAATTAGGCTTTATATTTTGCCCGGTGGCTCCGCCCCCTTCGTGTCACTACCATCGTTTCAAATCACTAATGTCGGATGATACAAAACCTAAAATGCCTCCTTAACATCCAGTCAGAAACAAAAAGAATGTGTGCCGGGACAGGTAAGATTCCGCTAAACTGGGCTAACTTCATTCTAATTCATTTAGGCACAGACGTTTAAATGTTCCCTAAAGTCGGCAGCGCTGAGAGTCGGTTAACCGTCGGCGTTCTGGCTGGATCGGGCAGCCTAAGCCTAACTGCCCTGTGGGTGCAGTACCAGCGAAGGACCAGAGGGGCTCACGCCCCACTGACGATGCCCACGTGTCGTTACGCTGGTGTTGGCGGGTCCTGGTGAGCGCTGCCCGAGGCTGGACCGGGGAGACCCGCCTCAAGGTGAGAGGGTGAGAGTATAAAAGGGTGAGAGGGTGAGACGAGGGGATAAAAGGGTGAGAGGGTGAGAGTATAAAAGGGTGAGAGGGTGAGACGAGGGGATAAAAGGGTGAGAGGGTGAGAGGGTGGGAGTATAAAAGGGTGAGAGGGTGAGACGAGGGTATAAAAGGGTGAGACGAGGGTATAAAAGGGTGAGAGGGTGGGAGTATAAAAGGGTGAGAGGGTGAGACGAGGGTCTGTCGGGGTATTTAGTGCAGCACCACTGAAGACACTAAAGTGCGTTCAGGCCGAGAACGTAAGGAAACGTCTGGGTCGTCCAAACAAGCTGCTGCGGCCGTCACACACTCGGATGTGCTAATGAATAATAACTAATTAACAAGAGAAGGTCAGACAAGGGGGCAGTGCTGCGTGTATGACTGTTTAATTAGAATCTCTAGACGCCAACTCAACGAGCACCTTTGATAGAGTTGCTTCACCTTTTTTACACCTTATGGCCTTTGATTGTTTTATTTTCCGTTGGGACACAAACAGCTGACAGCTCGCTTTATCTCCACTGAAAGGATCTTTCAAATCTCCATTTATGACAGACGATTACTCCCGTGATGATGTGTCCACACGCATCAGAGGATTTATGGATAAGCCAATCACGTTCGCTAATCTGCTGGCCACGCTAGCGAATGAGTGAGCCACTAATAGATTAGCCATGGCTGAGGCTAAAATGCTACGCACCCCTTTAGCATCACTGACGGTCGGAGAAGCTGCTTAAATCGATCAGGGAATCATTAAACGGTGCAATAATGCAAAGAAAATCCCTGAAACTGGTCATAAAGTGAAACCATAATTAGCATTTTCACTGCACAGCTACGCTACGTTACAACCGACCCTCGGAGCTGCACAGAGCGCACCCCCGACAGGGGAGATGTTCCCTGTTAGGAGACGCTTTGAGCCTGAACGGGAGGATGCTCAAAGGTCATGAGGCGCAAAACGTGCACTTTATGGAAAGCAGGACGCGAATTCCATATTTTATAGAGCACATTATGTTGTTCTGCATTACGTCCAATTTTTTCCTCTTTTCTGTAACCTTGCCTGTGAGTTAACATTGTTTGACAGCAAGAAATCTAGGCTAACGTTGTAAATCTAGGCTAACTGTGTAAAACTAGGCTAATGTTGTAAATCTAGGCTAACTGTGTAAAACTAGGCTAACTGTGTAAAACTAGGCTAACTGTGTAAAACTAGGCTAACTGTGTAAAACCAGGCTAACTGTGTAAATCTAGGCTAACTGTGTAAAACTAGGCTAACTGTGTAAAACTAGGCTAACTGTGTAAATCTAGGCTAACTGTGTAAAACTAGGCTAACTGTGTAAAACCAGGCTAACTGTGTAAATCTAGGCTAACTGTGTAAATCTAGGCTAACTTTGTAATTCTAACTTTGTGTGGTTCAGATGGTTCATTGTATACTACAGTGACCTCTACTTACGAATTTAATTCGTAAGTAGAGGTCTGACTGTATATAGCTCAAGGCGTGCTATAATTAATCTAGTCCATAAAGTCTATAAATGTCAGCATAACTTGAGCGTTGCTGTGACAGAAGCTTATAGAGACATGCATCAAGGCAGAGGGATTTGATCTCATTAGCCTGACGATCAGAATGTGGTTTGTTTATCTCAGGAACACTGCAGGAAGTGAAATCAGGTCCAATAACGAAGCAGAATTTATAGCCGAGGATGTTTTAATGACCAGCGGCCGTAAAACAAACACAAATTTGCTGTTTCCGAGGTGAAACGGGACAAGGATGAGCTGCTCCCTCTAACAAGAATAATCCGGCTGTGGCTTCTCGCCGTGCTGTCAGTGCGCCCATGGCCGGGCTCTGGGAGCCGAGAGCAGCACAACGGCTCCACTCAAAACACTGAACAAGAGTGAGATGTGAACAAGAAGCCTCTAAGCTGCCGACCCGGCTCACTGGCACAATATTAATATTTTCATATTTCCGTTATTACTGGGACCGGCACGTTAATGACCATGGCTAAACGCTCAAAGGAAGATTCAGTCAAGGTCGCAGCTTCAGATGCTGTCAGACGACCTTGGCCGTTCGGGTCGGGGAGCTCTTTGATGTGCCTGAATAAAAGGTCACGCAGCAGAATAAAACAAGTTTGTCAGCCAGAATCAGCTCCTAATTCCTGTGTCTCTGTAGTGCCAAACGCCCGGTGGTAGCATTCGTTAGGGAAAAATGTGAAGCTGCGTTTACCGATCAGTCACATCAGAGAATAAAGAGCAGGTGAGTAGGTGGAAGGTGCTCTGGAAGGCTGCCTGGCAATGACCAGAGATGTGAGCTTTATGGCCCCCGGTGGTTGGCTGCGGTAACACCACTGGCCAGAAATCAGTGCTAATTGGCGTAAACCTCGATGATACAGCGTTCTGTAAGTCACTCTTAAGCCATTTAGTTCTGCACCTTCTGCATTTGACAGGCTTGGAAATGGATGCAGGAAAATCCAAAGAATCAGAAGTGACACCGGGAAGGTGAAGGCCTCAGGATGGTGACAGGAGCAGGTGGAGGTAGTGAAGCCTCAGCATGGTGACAGGAGCAGGTGGAGGCAGTGAAGCCTCAGGATGGTGACAGGAGCAGGTGGAGGTAGTGAAGCCTCAGCATGGTGACAGGAGCAGGTGGAGGTAGTGAAGCCTCAGGATGGTGACAGGAGCGGGCTGATGGAAGCTTGAGCGAGCCAGCGGGACGCCACATGCGTGCCGATATACGTACGTCTATACCTCTAGAACGCAGCATTAGCTTTACTCTTTAAAGCTTTGAGCTCAGCTGACTTTTGTCCTCATTTGAATTTGGATAAAGAGACTCTAAAGTTAAATCTTCTGTCCTTCACTCGACTTGGCTGCTAAACTGTTTTTGATCATCTACAAGATCATTCAAGACGCCACCGAGAGTATTTTCACAATATCAATGCTGCACACGCACACACACACACACACGCGCACACACACACACACACGCACACACACACACGCACACACACACACACACACACACACACACACGCACACACACACACACGCGCACACACACACGCACACACACACACACGCACACACACACACACACACACGCACACACACACACACACGCACACACACACACACACACACACACACACACACGCACACACACACACACGCACACACACGCACACACACACACACACGCAACACACACACACACACACACACACACACACACACACACACACACACACACACACATTCATTTATTATAGGCACTCACAGTCTCTGACTGACATGCTTCTATATGCTTCCATTATGTCTCACCAAGGGTCTGAAAAAAAGGATTTCTCTGGATAAGAGTGAAATTAGAGTGTGAGTGTGTGTGTGTGTGTGTGTGTGTGCGTGCGTGCGTGCGTGCGTGCGTGTGTGTGTGTGTGTCCACTCAGTATTTGCTAATCCCAGACCAGCATTTGCTCCCCTGCTGTTGTTAAGTAATAAGGGAGGTAAAAAGGCATCTCACCTCAGGCCGAATGTGTGAGACTGCTCGTAGCGGAACAGGGAATTCATCTTCGCTTCGGAATTCACAGCAACCAGCCTGTCCATCAAATCCTGTTAGGTTAAAGGAGAAGCTTTGAGAATCGCAGCACAGAGTGGACGTGGACCCGAGTGCTGTAAGGGTTAGGATACACACAAGAAGCTACGGTTTGGGCATTTTAAGGGAAGGACACGGCCAAACCAACAACATCAAAGATGTCATAGTGATAACCAGTGCAAAAACGCCCCCAAACGGCGGAAACGGGCACTGCACCCAGCGGAGAGTGAAAATCCACTCACAGGCATGGAGCTGGGCACCTCTCTCAGGCTGTATTCGGTCCTGTTGGCGAGAGACTTCTGGCCCAGGAGCTCCCACACCGAGTGGGAAGAGGAGAGAAGGTTCACCAGAGACAGGAAAGACTGCGGAGACAGAGAAATCACGTCCTCGTCTGTTCTCCTCCACGTAACGCACTCCACAGTCCCAGCCGAGCCTTCTCGAACAGACACAGAGGCAGACAGGCACCAGCAACGCCTCATCCAGCTGTGCTGAGCTGACCCGCACGGACCCGTGCAGCCAGAGCTCCAGCAGGAGAGGCTCTGTCCAACCACCAAACGGAATTATTCATCACTCACAACAGTCCGTCAGTTAGTTAGTTAGCTTCATCTGCGTCAGGTAGGATTTGATGTGTGTTTCCTTTCCCTCTCTCATCACTATGACAACGACCCTGAGTCTCACGAGTGAGGCGAGTCCTGTCACGTATTAAAGACATTATATATATTATATAAAGATATGACAACAGCAACACGTGATAAATATGGTGAAGACGGCGCTGCAGCAGCAGCCTGTGGTCGCCCCCCCCCCCCACAGGGACCAACTGACTCCTCTATGTTGGTTGGATCATAGTGTTAAAACCTATAGTAGCTCTTATTGTTCTGGCTCTGATGGTGAGGGAGCCCTCCCACCCCCCTGCTGTGTATTTATGCCTAATTTAGCAAGATTTTGACTGTGTATCTAAAACACGATGAACACATGAAAGGTGGCGACATGGCCTCTGGAGCTCTGGCTCTGTCCTGCATGGATGAAACACCCCGACTGAGCCACCAGGAAGGCAGCACTCACACGCCACCGCTCGTCTTGTTCCACATGGCTACGTCCACTGATGGAGTGAATGACGCTACAGCTGGAGCACGGTACCTTGAGGCAGCTGCGGTCTATGGGCTCCGTGGGTGTGGGCTGGGGTCGAGCCACCCTGACGTCTTCACTGCTGCACTCAAGAACAGACCACAGCTCCACGATCAGGGCCTGGACGAAGCCTGGGAGAGAGCCGGTGCACACGCGCGTCGCATTAACGCGTTCAGGGGAGGAATCGCCACAAACGTGAGGGTACGGCAGCAGGTCGTTACCCGATTTGTGCAGAGCCACCACGCCGGGAGCGGTGGCCGCCACCTGCGTCATCATCACTCCATATCCAAACTTCTCACAGCGGCTCACCTACAGGAAGGACACAGAGCTCTTCAGCCACACACACAATGAACGACCTCTGACCTTGGGCTGCAGAGGAGATAGGCTTGAACCCAAAGATAAATACAACAGGAAAGTGATTTCAGTGTGCCCTGTATTTATGCCCTTTATTTATTACACAATGTCACAACTGAATAAAGACTGCGATATAATTACATTCGATTATTAAAGTGGAATGCTTAAACAAGAGGAGCAATCCTAAACAACGGCGGCTCTGTTAGCTGCGGTGTTCAGCATGAACCAAGGACAACAGCGTCCAGGGACTGATGAATGAAGGCCAGCGCTGGAGGTAATCATCTCCAGGCTAACGATGAATACTGATCAGTAATCAGAAATGACGGCAGCCTTGAGGAGCAGCAGAGGACTCAATGAGCCCATCCCCCCCCCCCCCCGAATGGGTGCAGATCCTATGTTTTTGCTGATACTCCTGGGATGAGGGAATTAGTGTTCACGTGTCCACAAGGGAATTAATGCTCTCGGGGAAGAAATGGTAAAATGTGTCTGAGATAAATTAGTGCAGCACCGCTGACACCAAGAGGCAGCAGATACAAAGCTGCAGCCAAACCCGAGAGCGTCATAAAAGCAGATAAACGCGCTCCATCATCATCGTCTTCGTCCCCACCCTGTGGCCGCTGCCCTGTTGCCTTCACTCAACCTCAGGAAAATAGTGGCAGCGATTATGTAATGATTATATATCATTATATAATCTGCTGCCGGCATGGTTACAGCTAAAGGATTCCTGAGCAGTGGCATTGTTCTACTGCCCATCCTGAGCAGGTATACCAGCTATATACCAGCTATATACCACCATATATACCAGCTATATACCAGCTATATACCACCATATATACCAGCTATATACCAGCTATATACCAGCTATATACCACCATATATACCAGCTATATACCAGCTATATACCAGCTATATACCACCATATATACCAGCTATATACCACCATATATACCAGCTACATACCAGCTATATACCACCATATATACCAGCTATATACCAGCTATATACCACCATGTATACCAGCTATATACCAGCTATATACCACCATATATACCAGCTATATACCAGCTATATACCACCATATATACCAGCTATATACCAGCTATATACCACCATTTATACCAGCTATATACCAGCTATATACCACCATATATACCAGCTATATACCAGCTATATACCAGCTATATACCACCATATATACCAGCTATATACCAGCTATATACCACCATATATACCAGCTATATACCAGCTATATACCACCATGTATACCAGCTATATACCAGCTATATACCAGCTATATACCACCATATATACCAGCTATATACCAGCTATATACCACCATATATACCAGCTATATACCAGCTATATACCAGCTATATACAAGCTATATACCAGCTATATACCACCATGTATACCAGCTATATACCAGCTATATACCAGCTATATACCAGCTATATACCACCATATATACCAGCTATATACCAGCTATATACCACCATATATACCAGCTATATACCACCATATATACCAGCTATATACCACCATATATACCAGCTATATACCAGCTATATACCACCATATATACTATATACCACCATATATACCAGCTATATACCACCATATATACCAGCTATATACCACCATATATACCAGCTATATACCACCATATATACCAGCTATATACCAGCTATATACCACCATATATACCAGCTATATACCACCATATATACCAGCTATATACCAGCTATATACCAGCTATATACCAGCTATATACAAGCTATATACCAGCTATATACCAGCTATATACCACCATGTATACCAGCTATATACCAGCTATATACCACCATATATACCAGCTATATACCAGCTATATACCAGCTATATACAAGCTATATACCAGCTATATACCCCAGTATACCAGCTATAACCAGCTATATACCACTATATACCCCATATATACCAGCTATATACCAGCTATATACCACCATTATACCAGCTATATACCAGCTATATACCACCATGTATACCAGCTATATACCAGCTATATACCACATAGATACCAAGCTATATACCAGCTATATACCAGCTATATACCACCATATATACCAGCTATATACCAGCTATATACCAGCTATATACCACCATATATACCAGCTATATACCACCATGTATACCAGCTATATACCAGCTATATACCAGCTATATACCACCATATATACCAGCTATATACCAGCTATATACCACCATATATACCAGCTATATACCACCATTTATACCAGCTATATACCAGCTATATACCACCATATATACCAGCTATATACCAGCTATATACCAGCTATATACCACCATATATACCAGCTATATACCAGCTATATACCACCATATATACCAGCTATATACCAGCTATATACCACCATATATACCACCATATATACCAGCTATATACCAGCTGACTCACCTCCACCGCATTTACGACACTCTTGATGCTTATGCAACACAATCCTTCAAGACTTTGTGCACCAGCTTGGATTTTGGACTCTGTGTTCTTGCATAAGTAGTGTATCAGTAAGTAATTCATACTGATTATTCATTAAAGTTCATTTACATTGACTGACAACTTTAAATCCTGTCAAATCTGGCAAAAAATAGGAATGCTGAAGTGACCGCCATATCAGGGTCACAGGTCACAGGTCACAGGACACAGGACACAGCCCTGAGCCTGAGCATTTAGGGGTTCACTACCTTGCTCAAGGGTACCCCGGCGGTGCTCTGCTCCCAGGTTTTACCTGCACCAGGGCTTGAAACCTCAACCTCAGGTTTGAATTGGATGATGGTCCAGACTTGTAAGAGAGGCTGTTTTTATTCACTTATTAAACTAATGAAATTTACAGAGGTGCTGGGGCGGCTTCGGTCCCAGATTCAGTCTGGCTGACCTTGCTTGTCCCTTTATGTCTAAAATATCTCGCTAAAGTTTTCCAGAGAAGAAATGGAGCCGTTATTGTCAGTATTAGGGTGGAAAAGACATATTCAGTCAATAAAAGCTCCTCCGAGAGCCTGGCAACGCAGCAGCCAACGTCACCGAGAGAATAATGCTGCGTGGAGAGTTACCTGCAGTTTTTTAGCAAAGCGGGAGAACATGTGGGAGACACTCTCGTTGATGGCTCCCGTCTGCTGGAGCAGCAGGACACCTTTGGGGGTCGCAGCAAAGTTCAACAGGTTGTCCAGCAACATCTCCTCCCACATCGTCCTGTTGTATCCACACACAGTTGGAGCTCAGGTCACATCGATCACTTTTTCCACACACTGATCTAAAAACCCCTGTGTGGCTCTTTAACGCAGGCGATGGTTGCCATGACACCCTGCTGATGTGCACCGCTCTAAAGACGGACACTCGCAGTAACAGGGACGTGCACCCACAGGACTGAGCAAATGTGAAGCAAGTCAAAATGTAAAATCCTTAGACTCACAAGCTGTGCGGCTCCTGAGGCGACGCTGGGGCCACGGCTCCGGGGTCGGGGGTCAGAACCCTCTCTGAGTAGGAACTGGCCTGGATACAAAGACGCCAGATGTAAAGGCTCATTCACATGATGCTCCGAGAATACCGGCATTTTTCTTGTTTTAGCTGGTTTCATTTATTAAAGTGCACTTATAACATCCCCTAAGAATAGAAATGAGTGACCTACGAGTGACCTTCAGCCACTCTGCAAATGATTGTCACGTTGTGAAATCACCTTGTTTTACGTCACATCTACATCTGCATTTATTTAATGAGCGCACTAACGAGTCCACGCTGATGACTGTCTCTTGTGGGTGGACCGGGGTCAACAATGCTGACTGAAGGCCTGACATAAACCAGAACCTCTGCCTCACAGGCACGACGTGTGGACTTTAAATTAATATTTAACAAAGTCAGGGGGAAGTGAGGTGGAAAATGTCACGTATGAAAAGCCCAACATCTCACACAAGTTAACTTTTGACCTTGTTTGAGATTAAAAACAGGACTATAACCTGGACACAAAAGCATCTTAGTGTTTGGGGTTTGCACCAGGAAGCTTGTGCTGGGATTTATTGTTCAGGAGAAAGGGCTGGGAGCTTCTGAAACACTTCTCGCTCCTTTTGTTTGATCTCAAGTGTTTCATTTGTCTTCGATTCTTTCATTTGTGTTCCTCACTTTCACAATTATACGTCAGTCGATCAATAAATCAGTTCAAGAATTAAACTTCCTTATGGTTGAAAGCAGAGTTCCTCCACCTTAAATTTCCTCTCTAAGTGTTTAGGAAACGTAGCGGGAACTAGTTTCCTTTTGCAGTTCCACTTTTGTCTGGTTTATTTGCATTTTGTCTGCAAACTCCGCGGTTCCGACTCCGACACAGTGCTGATGCAATGATAAAGTAGAGAGACGCACTGGAACTGTCACGTTAGCTATGGTGCTTCTTGTTTATCTTATTTGTCTGAACCGGGCCAGTGATGTGTCCAAAACCTAAAAAGAGAATAAAAGAATCTGTAATAGAGCTCCTGCTGGGTTGTGGGTGCGCACTTTTCTCCAGGCGGCAGCGATTGCCCGGTGCAGGCCGTAGGGCTGGAGCACCTGCAGGCCCTCGCAGGTGTTGTAGATCTGCCGGCACACAAATATGAAGGCTCCGCATAGCGTCCGGGACACGGCGTGCTGACTGGGCGAGGACAGCTCTTCCCCCAGCAGCCTCGTGGTGAACTGAGCGAGGACGTGAGCTGCAAAGGTTCTGTACAGGAAAAGGGAAGCAGCCAATGAGGCGTGCACTAGCAAACGACACCCAAGCTAGCAAAAAGGATCAACCACAAATATTCTTGAGTCTCCTGCGCTCCTTGATATTGGGAAAATATTGCAATGTTGTAATGTTGTAAATGTGCTGCTGTGGAGGCCATCGATACGGTCACGCCGCCTCACCTCTCACTGCGGACGCCGACGACATTCCTCTCGCACAGGAAGAGGGACAATCCTCCGTCAGCGCTCGCGATGCGGGCCAGGACGTCGGCGATGAGAGTCAGCGACGCGGCCGAGGATTTTACTGCAGCCTGAAAACCGCAGAAGGGATCAGAGATCGCAGCCTGGTTGGAAGAGCAGGAACCCTGGATGGGATCCGCTTCTCTGCAACAATGTTATTCACCGCCCGGTTACCCACGGTTACAAATAATCATCCCAGATCAGATCTAGACTTTGATGATTGTACACATCTCGCTGGGAGACATTCTGTTAAAAGACGACTTAAAACAAACAAAACTAAATAATAATACTGTGTAATAGAAGCCTGATGGGACCTAATGCTGACATTTCTAGTGATGAGCTGTGAGAGTGACCTGTGGTCTGCTGAGCTGAGCTGTGACAGGAGCCAGCAGGACCTCCATGACAGCCGTCTGGTAGAGACACTCCTCAGCACACTCCTTCCTCTCACACATCATCCACAGCACCTCCGTCACCAGGCCGCTGGGCGACAGGGAGTCTGAACGCACAGATGGGATGTTAGGATTAACAAAGGGAATCATGCTGTCATGGCTGTACTGTGCAGTTTCCAGTTTCAAGGATCACAAATAAGTTCAGAGGAAAACAGAGCAATTTACTTCCTCACTAACTTTCTGAGAAAATAATGACGAGTCACTCAGAAAAGCACAAGAGAACCCAACTATATTTCCCAGAGTGGCTCTAATGGTCTCTACAGCCGTTACAATATGCAAAGTGGATAATAAACGATGCACTTGCTCCTCTCAGGGGGGGCACAACAGACAGCTTTGCTTGTTCCAGGGAAAATATGAAGTCTCTGTTAATACAGCGTCAGACTTTATGAGACCTATCCAACTGTTCCTTCAGGCCTCAATAATAACAAAATGTAACACATTACTTCAAATAAACCTTTGCCTTTCCCTTTAGTTTACACCTGCTGCTTCAGCTCTTTTAGCATTACATTTCGCAACAGCAGGATTTCTTTTGTCCTGTCTGGTGATGCTGCTTCATCACCGGACAGTTAATCAGTCTCTGTGTTCGTCAGCATCAATCTGAGCCGCACCCACATTATAACCACCAGTAAAAGCTGTTCTATGGCTCATAGGGAGGCTCAGGGCCTCTGCCCAGGCTAAGGAACCAGACTCATCATCCGGATGGAAGCTAGCACGGCCCAACCTGGATGAGGTGGTTTATGTCAGCGCCCCACCTGTAGCTGGCGAGTCACAGCGCGGCTGTTGGTACATGATGTTAATCAAGATGATGACCAGCTCCGTCAGGCTGACTGGATCTGAAAGACAGGGCTACAAGGTCAAACCTTCGGTTCAGGATATGGTTCCACCCTAAGGGAGAGCCCATTCAGGGAACATTGCACTGCCAATCTCAGCAAGACTCAGTCAGGAAGGAACGCACGCCAAAAGAGCGTCAATCATTGGCAAGTGAAAACTGCTCAGACAGACTGAGTCTGTTTTATGGGCACCATTTGAAATTGTAAAGTGAATCAGTTGAACTCTTGTCTACAACTACAATCAAGCTCCTTTTGTTGTCTAATCAGGAGGAGTGACGTTCCAGCGAAGACAATAAAATACAGCCAGCAAATAAACTGAAATCTCCCGCTGCCATAAAAAGGAAACATGCTTGATTGAGTTGTTTGGAGCGAGGAGATCGATACCAGCCCGACATCAGCTGCTTATCTTAACTGCTCCTCACACAGATTGGGATTGAGAGGGACCGTAAACTCTGTCCGCTGGAACGTTTTCATGTCAGTTGAACAAAAATGAAATCCAAGGTATTCTAAATCACGTCCGACGCTGTGCACGGGAGCGTTTGTGGAATGTTGCAGAGTTGTACCTTTGCGCTTCCTCACTTTGATGGGGAAAAGCCGTCTCCCGTTTTTATAGAGGAGCACTTTTCCCAGGAGGCACAGGGAGTGAACAAAGAGGGCATATTCCAGCTGCTGTCCGGAGTAAAGCCCCCACTGGGCTGAACCTGAAACATCCACAGACAACAACTATTCAAAACAGACCATGTGGGCTGGAACAAGGCAGGAAAATCTCAAAGTAATTCATGTCTAAAAACTGTGTCTTGCTCAGTCAGAGCAGCAGAGGCATCAGATTATCAGCGTTAGTCGTAATCCCACATGCTCCCGTCCGTATGATGCTCCTCTTTTACTGCATCTTTACAACCCGCTGTGATGTAAGTCCCGTTATCAGTGTTCAATGTGGAACCTGCTGTTCCTAAACATCCTGACCCAGGACACAGCAGCCAGGCACGTGGATGCTGGCGCTTTGACGGGTCTGGGGGAACAAAGCCTGGGCACTGGCTTTGGCAGATGTTCTGACTGAAAACCATGACGTTGCATTTGAATAAGAAAGAAAAACCACGTTTAACTGGTTAGGACAGAGATGCATCCTAATAATGAGCCTCCTCTGCAACAACAATGCTCTTTATTGATGATTCACACCAACGTTACAGAGGCTCTCTGGCCCATTATTGATGATCAAATATGGCCCACCCACCATTAGAAGGGAGGCATTTGCTGTTCTAAAGTGTGTATTGTGGTGTGCCCGACGACCTGTTTAAGGGAACATCGCAGGAAGTACACATAACTTTTCATTTGTGAGCAACTTTGTCATGTCCAGATCCTCCATTAGCGACACTGCTAACACACTTTTGTTCTTGCTGTCATGCACCTGTTCTGACAACGAGGGGAAGAGCACACGCTTGTTCAGTAAACTGGAACGTCTAGACACATTAAGCAGCTGCGGCGCTGCTCTCTCATCGCCGTGGCTTCTGTTGCTTTGCCTGGCAGGATGTATTCAATTAGCTTTACCACGGACGCCCCCCCCCCCTCTCTGCGTTTACTGAGAGGAAATTAGAGAAAAGAGACTGATACTTTACTGCTGCATGACCCACCGAGTCGGCGCGACTCCACTGACGCGGGATGCTTTGCTTCTGCCGGGGATCCTTCAGAGGAAGGGCTGTAATGGAGACACTGCTGCAGAGCCGCCGCAATCTGAAAGGGAGGAATTCATGTGTGATTCTGGGCTGACTGAGTAAAGACACACGCCTGTTTTAAAGACCTTGGGGATCGTTGACACGAGAGGAATTTTGCCCCACAGTCTTCAGCCGGAGCGTGTTGACACTTAAATTACGCACAGCCGATTCCTCAGTGGTTCAGAGATAAAAGACGTCTGGGATGGAACGCTCAAAGTCACATCCATACGGCCCCAGAGCTGCGTTAGAAGACCTGAGCTGAACAGAGTCGACGGTGGGTGTCGGCGTGCTTTCTAAACACCCGGCACGACCCTGAGACTCTCCCCAGGCATCAGCAGAATGCTGAGAGGCTTTTAGAGGCTTTCAAAGGTCATTCACCTACTTTCAGCTGTTTAACAGCGTACTCTACAGTTGCTGGGACTTCTCAGACTTGTTCAGTCGGTTCTTTAGGGTTGCAGACCTCTCGGTCAGAAGAGCAGGAGCCAGAGGAAGATATGTGCTCACCACTGACTTGTATTTGTTCTGCAGCAGTCTGAGAACCACGGTCCGACTGTAGCCTCCGTGCTGAGGGAGACAAGCACAGAGAAACGTAAGAGAGAGGAGAGAAGCAACACAATCACAGCGCTGGGGAAAACACACCATCCACTTTTTAAACCAGGTGGCTCTAACATCTAGTAAGGCCAGGAGGTGAGCAGGCTCCAGGGCTTTCTCCGTCCCTGGGGGAGTGTGCTTGGGATGGAATGACAGCAGAGAGAAGGTGCTCTCAATCACGTCCTCCATGTATCTGGGGAAGAGCGGAGGAGTTATCTACTGCTCGTCACTCTCAAGCTTTTTTTTTTTTTGCACAGAATCTTCATCTGTCGGCAGAATCAAAAACTCACTTCTCAGGGTGGCGGATCCAAAATGCCGTCACCTCTTTCTGGAAGTCGTTCATCAATCGAATCTGAGGCGAGAAACACGGGGGGGTGTTGGAACGCGCCGGAGTGCCGAATAAAATACTGCAAAACCCAACCTGTTTGAGAAGACGGCTGATTTCAGGTGTGGTGACGTCGATGGCAGCCGAACCAGCTGCAAAGCTAAAGTTGTGAGACAGAAAGGTCGACTCCACACTTCTGGCTGCAACACAAACATCTCATTTATTACAGGCAGGACACCATAAATGCTTCCTGTATTATCAGCTCATTCAAAATCAGCCTCAGACCTGTAATTATAATGCAGAATGAATGAACATTTGAATATTCTGAGTAGGTCACAGGTGGATCCTAAATAGCAGAGCATTTAACCACCCCAACCCAGACAGCAGCACACTCTACCTAAGATGGTGTAGAGCTCTCGGGTCATTTTCAGGGGAGAAGAAGAGAAGCTCTTTGCAAAGAAATGCAGCACTGCATCCTGTAGAGGTCGGGGACATGGACACACTTACAACAGGCAGGATTTACCAACACCAACCAAATCCGCCTCTTTTTCTTCACTTTACGGTAATGGTGAAATCCTTTTTGTCCGTGCGGCACTGACTGGTTTAAATGTGCTTTATAAATATAGTCGACCTCAAAAGTACCAAAGCAAAGACATAAATAATGACAATTAATAACATTAGTCCCTGAGCTGTCGAGTCT
Source organism: Takifugu rubripes (assembly GCF_901000725.2). Lineage (NCBI taxonomy): Eukaryota > Metazoa > Chordata > Actinopteri > Tetraodontiformes > Tetraodontidae > Takifugu > Takifugu rubripes. Next base: position 13,233,016 of record NC_042300.1, on the reverse strand, counting down.
TGGGTGAAGCCTCTAATGAAGTGTGGCAGGACAGCATCATCGCGTCAGCTCAAACGATTTGCAAGAATAACGAATCCCACTGATGTAATGTGAGGATGTCTGGGCTCACGCTGAGGTCGGGGTCCGCCAGGGCTGCTGCCAGGTGTTTATGCAGGCTGCTCCCGTTCTCACAGCTCAGCACATCTGAGGGAGGCGCAGAGCAGAGCGCCTGCAGGGCTTCCCAGCGCACCTGAAAGCACACGCACGTTGGTTCAGCGCCCCAGCGATGATCGCACCGATAGAGGCGCTTCAGGGGCCCGTTGTTTCGTGGGGGTCCGCCAGCAACAGGGCCAAAGAGTTAGCAGCTAACACACTCATTCATTGTTACCCATTCATTGATTCACACACTGGCAGAAGAGCCTGTAAAGTAAATATAGCTCTACTCATTTCATGAAGCTATCCATCAGCAGTGGTGCAAAGACATGACAGCAGCAGAAAAATGCTGCTTCATACAGAAAACTCTCCATCATGATCAGTGGGACCCAAGCACACTAACCCTAACCTAGAGGAAACTCTAAACTTTGGAACTGGCTGAGAATTTTTACCTGTTTGGGCCAGCTTGGGTCAAGTTGTTCAGCCAAAGCTTGCACTTGCTCCTGTCTGATGAAGGTATAGCTCTGGAGAGGCAAGGACAAAGAAAGAAAAAACCTCAGTCATTGACAGCGATATGATGTGTCGTACCAACCGGGCGAATTTAACCTGATTGAATGAGGAGTCACTGTCAGAACAGTTGTCGTTGTAATTGTACTGGCTGCTGGACTGAATGTGCTGCTTCTCTTGGACTAAAACCTCCTTCTGCCTCTGATCCTCCTCACAGTTCTTGATTAAAGACTCCACCACCAGGCTCATGCTGTTCTTCAAGGTTTGCATCATCTGCTGGTACCTGTGCAAAGGTCACAGTGAAAACACACTGACACAATATGTTTTTCATTTCCAGGGTGAAAAGAAACATATTTTTACTTAGATCATGGCTTGGATACAGTTTCTGGATAAGAAAGTAGGATTGTGGTCATTGCGCACATCAAAGGCAGAAACTGAAACGTTCAGACGATTCCATGTCCTGAGGGCATTGAATGCATCGTCTCTTGAAACGTTAAAAATGTACATTTTTCTCACTCTGCTGAACCTCTAGTCTTCTGGGTGACAGCATGGGTGAAGGCTTCAAGATGCGAGTCTATGGCATGTTGGCCATCTCCTCTGATCAACGTCTTGGTTTCATCCTCCACCACAGTCCCCAGTGAACTCTCAACATAGCCACGGAGGTATTTTACAAAGTCATAGCTGCAAAGACAATAAAAACTGTATATTTTAATGGTGCCGCATGAAAAACAAAAAGAAACTCGGTTCACATGCTGATATTAATCATCACTTAACATGATTTCTGTTGCCTGTTGGACTGTCTGTACCCGAATCTTTTCTCCGAGTGTTTTGGGGGGTTGCAGTGGAATCTTTTAAGTGAAGATTGTTACAATATCTAGGCCTTTTAATTAAGGGACCGATATAAAGTTATTGAGGTCATTTTGAGGGTGAGAAGCACATCCAGGTCACCAGTCTGATATCGAGCAAATCTAATCTGCCTATTTGCAATTCATAGTGTTACTTTAGACTATTGTGAAGTGTGTGTGTGTGTGTTTGTGTGTGTGTGTGTGTGTGGGGGGGGGGGGGGGGGGGGGCAAAGGCCACTGTATCCAAAAATAAGTCATATTCAGGCCCATAAAAAGGTCTGTGATCAAACGTATAGCCTTGATGGGGCCAATTAGCAAATTTAACCAAACCTGTTTTATCATCATTCTGTGAAAAAATGTAATGAAAAGGTTTAGTTTCTATTTCCCATTTTTACTTGTGGAAGTTTTTGTCGGTCTCCTCCAGGTGCAGCAGGACCTCCTCAGCACTGCCCGTTGATGGAGCAGCGGTGATCTTGTCACTGATGCTTCTCAGGAGCTCCTTGAGCAGAAACCCCATGTCATCGTCAGCTGACGGCTCCGACATGTTCCGTGTTGGACCTTCAGGAGAAGGAGCGACGTTACGGCCGAGAAGCACCGCTGGAGCCCGATGTGATGCGTCCAGAGCTGAGGAATGGTTGCTGCTAATCCATGAGGAATAGAAGTGTTAGCATCTGGATTCAGTAAAGTAACGACGTGATACGATCGTATCGTAGAAATCAGCTATTTATATCTCAACATAAATGTTTCCTGCACAAATACAAAATATAAAGCGAAGATTGTAGCTTATTGCTGCTAAAATACCATTGTAGCTCAGCTAGCTTAAGACAATGGCTAAAAACTATGCTCCCGAGCGAATCTTAAATCCTCCTCTTACAGTATATAAAGTACATACATACTTCCGATTTCTAAAAGCTTTTATTATGTTAATATTGTTGAAGACGCTTGCCTGTTGCTGTCACGTCTCTATGGAAACGTCTCATGAAGGCAAGCTGCGTTGCATTGTGGGAGTCCTTCGTGAACATCCGAATTATGGGAATTTATACAAAATCTATTTAAAACGTTAATAAAGGATAACAGGGGAATGTCGATAAACGAGGCAAAATCTATCTTGGTGGTCGCTGCGATTAAATAACATAATCTGAGTTTTACAATCGCTGGGTACGACAGCGCTAAATGTGCGCGCTATGATGCCGCGGCTTTACTAGCTGCTCTTCAATGCATCACAGTTGCGTATGAGGTCACCTGAGGCAATGTTTGCATGATGTGCACCCTCATACATCACGTCGTGTCCTAAGGAAGGCGAGTCTGTCTTAACGTCATAAAGTATGCTAACAATTGTCCCATCACGGCATCCGTAGACACTGGGAAGTGACGTGTGAAAGAAGGCGGGGTCTGCATGAAGTCTCGTCCTGCATTACGTAGATGTCGAATATTGAAGTTCCAAACGGACGCGGGGCTTTCTATATATATATATATATATATATATATATATAGGGTTATCATGTCGGGTAATCATGGTGTAAAGAGAAAGGCTGTGTGTATGTGTATGAATGCATTCATGTATGTATGTTGTGGTGGTGGAATAGACTAGTTTCTGGTCCACCCCTAGTAGCAGGAGGGGATGCCACTGCCGTAAAACCGGAAGAAGGAGGCCTCAGTCGCCGGAAGAGGGAACCGGTGTAATTCTTCGTACATTTAATCTATCAAGATCAGAGCAAGCTATTGCGTTCACTAAGGACTTCTTGGCTGGTCAAGAGAGTGAAGCTGCTTCTTCAGCTCAGGCAGATTACAGCTGACAAGCATCGATGACTGTCGGCCCTATCCCCAAGGAACAGGGTGCTTTTGTCATTCTGGAGTGGTAACCTTACCAATGTCATAAGGTAGTTCACCACCCAGGCCCTCAGCTTTGCCTGCAAAGGCAAGTACAAGAGGCTCTTCCTTGACAAACACCCAGTTCTGCCTCCGGGGGGGCAACATCCAGGATTTCCTGTACCTTCTCAACTTTGCCTGTATCCATCTGTCTATTGATGTTGCATTGGTGACTGCTTGGTCACCAAAGACTTCCCAGTTCCATGGCTCGAGGGGATTGTATCAGGGCTTCGCCGTGTCCATACAGAGCATCATCTACAGGGATGCTGACTTTGGCATGTATGACACAGGCAGGGGTACGCGTCCAGACCCCGGGAAAGCCCACATGGTGGAGCTGCTGTTTGTTGGTCCAAGATTGCACATGATCAAGGGTCCAATGTGCTCAGAGGCATGTGTGGCGCTTCTGTGCTGGTTCTTTACGGTGAGCTGTAGCAGTTCATCTAATTATTGGAACGTCACTGCCTCTTTTCTATTTATTCAGTGTTGTGCCTTATTTGAAGGAACAATTTTACGACCTCAACCATTTTGTATCCTGATGTTAAATGTTCCTCATCCTGGTATCAATGCATTCCTCAAAGAAACAAGTCAAAATCCTCAAACTTTGTCTGTTTTCTACCATTGATGGTTTCTGTCACACAATCCTGTAACACAAATAAATTAGACTTTAAAAACACACACACACACAAGAGCATTCCAGACAGCTTTACGCTTGCGTTAAAAATTTACATTGTCATCAAGACACCTTATGGTAAACCTGGAACACCCCCGGCTTTGGCACATGCACGATAAACACATGGGTAATACACACAAGGCAGGGTTTATTCTATGGACACAGCATTCATTTAAATGACGTTCCAATCAGATAGAAACTGCAACAGCTCAAAATGGCTTTTGTTGTAAAACTATTTCCAGATGGTTATTGGTGCATTGGTACCTCATTCCAATGATGGGTTTGTCCATGGCAACCCCAGCATTTTAGCTATGCTAGTTTGAACTGAATTTTAGTTTTGGGACTAAAAATATTTCATAAATTAATAGGAAGCCCACATCAGCCCTGCAGTTGGACTTGGAATACCTTCAATGATTTTACCAATTGCTCCTCTTGCTTTTGCTTTTTTGTTCTACTTTCTGTAATTCACATTTCTTTTTAAAGTCAACTGTTCTTTTAGTCCACTTCTGGTGTGTTTTGGAATCACTTTAATTTTGCATAAATGTTTCTGCATTTCCTTAACTGCTTAATAAATAAATGAAATTAAAGCATCTCTCCAATAAAGGACTCCTATACTCGTGCATAATTTCTCACCAATTATAAAAACAATTTAGTTTCAATTACTACAATGGAAGGACCACCTTATATATTTTCTTAGTTTTAATTTGCCAAATCTCACAATTGCAAATGTAAACTTAAAAGCCAAAAAAAGTCATGTGGTATTTAAACTGTATATCACAACTTTATCGTGCATCCAAGAAAACTGCGCCCGTAATTAATCTCTAACTGGTTTATTTTCTTTTGCTTGTCAAGTCTATTCTTTGATTTCAAATATATAAAGCCTTTTCGATGACGTCGATACTGCCTCGATTGTTCATGACGAATATCCAAGGTAGTTTTCTCTGTCAACTGGACTGGGTTTCTTCTCTTGAAGACGTTTCGCCTTCTATCCAGAAGGCTTCTTCAGTTCTGAAATCGCTGGGGAGAGAGCTTGAGAATATATAGCCCCTGTGGACCATTTGCATGCTAATGATCCGGGTGGTCACCTGAGAGTCGTTAGCAGGGTCGTTGGTCGGGTCGTTCACCTAGTTTCTGTTGAGGTGTCTCCCCTTTGTCTGCTGGGTCACATGGTGATGAGTCACTGGGTCTCCTGGAATGGTGTGAATGTTTGTTTTGCTGTTGGAAGGAGTGGAGGACTGCATTGTATGTGGGTGATAGGAAGTGCCTCAGGCCACCACCTCTGTTCAAGGATGGTTTCTCCAATTTAACATGGATAGCTTCCTTAACCCCCCTTTCAAACCAGCGGTCTTCTCTGGCCAGTATCCTTACTTGGCTGTCCTCGAAGGAGTGCCCACTCTCCTTTAAGTGTAAGTGGACTGCTGAATCCTGACCCGAAGAGGTGGCACGTCTGTGTTGTGCCATTCTTCTGTGGAGAGGTTGTTTGGTTTCCCCAATGTACAGTTCCTTGCATTCCTCCTGGCACTGTACAGCATAGACAACATTACTTTGTTTGGGTCTTGGTGTCTTGTCCTTTGGGTGTACTAACCTCTGTCTGAGAGTGTTGCTGGGTTTGAAATGAACCGGTATGTCGTGTTTCTGGAGGATCCTCCTAAACTTCTCCGAGACTCCAGACAGGTAGGGGATGGAAACGCTGCGACGTTTGTTTCTCTCCTCCTCTCCTTCGCTGAGGTCTCGCTTTCTTGAGGTCCTGGTGAAGGCCCAGTCTGGGTAGCCACATGTTTTGAGAGCTGTCTTAATGTGGTCCTGTTCCTTCTTTCTGCCTTGGGATGTGGTGGGTATTTCTCTGGCCCGGTGTTGGAGGGTTCTGATCACTCCCAACTTGTGTCCTGCTAACGACTCTCAGGTGACCACCCGGATCATTAGCATGCAAATGGTCCACAGGGGCTATATATTTTCAAGCTCTCTCCCAAGCGATTTCAGAACTGAAGAAGCCTTCTGGATAGAAGGCGAAACGTCTTCAAGAGAAGAAACCCAGTCCAGTTGACAGAGAAAACTACCTTGGATACAATGACCTGGATGACTGAGAATTTACACAGACTTCATGACGAATACAAATCAGTCACATCTGCGCGTGCGCACAGTTCCGCGCATGCGCAGAAGGGATGTGGAGCAGCTCGTGTTCCGGGTACAGATCAGGCACTGACGACAGTTTTTACATGTTGTTTCTGGTGTAGTTGAAAGTTCATGAGAAGATTGTTAAGTGGGTCAGGGGAAATGTTTTCTTAAAACGCCGTTGGTCGTAGTTAGCATTAATTCCCTCAGATTTAACCACGGACGCCCTTTAAAAACAGTGGCTGCGCTACTATGGCGGCGGTTGACAGCTTCCAGCTTTTGTACAGAGAAATTTCTCGATCGTGCAGTTTTTACTATGAAACCCTGGCCCTGGTCGGGGCTCTTTACGCGGCTGGCACAGCTGTTCTGCTCCTGAGAGACTGCTGCACCATGGTCAGGGTGCATTTCCTGCCAAGAATGATCCCGACCAAGAGGTTAACCCAAAGATTCGGAGACTGGGCTGTGATCAATGGTACGAATGCAACAGGGAAGAAAATTACTTCACGTTGTAGATTTGCTCGTCAGGCTGTTTGTGCAAAGCACTATTGTTCACTGGTCTTTGCCAGATGCTTTGATACTGTCGTCACCACTGACCGGAGGTGTCACCTTCTTCCAGGTGTATCAGAACCTGTGGCCAGAGCATATGCAGAGGAGCTGGCCCGGAACGGTGTCTGCATCATTTTAGTGGGTCCCGATCACCCAGCCCTCGCTGACATTGCTTCATCGCTCATGCACAGCTACGGAGTGGAAGCCGTTGTCGCCCAAACCGACTTCCCCTTGGACCAGGCGGCCTGTAAACCCATCAAAGAAGCCCTGAGGGGTAAAGACATTGGCTTCCTGGTGAACTGCGTGGGTCACCCCCTGCCCTCCCAGAACCTGTTAGAGACACCAGAGCAGCACCTGTTGGAGTTGGTGAATAACACCATCGCCTCGGCTACTCTGATGGTGCGCTTGGTGCTGCCGGGGATGGTGGAGCGCAGCAGAGGAGCGGTGGTCAACATCTCGTCCAGCGCCTGCTGCAGACCTCTGCCTGCACGAGTGACGCTGACCGCCTCCACTGTGAGTTACGCCGGGATATCGGCTGATATCGGGCCAGACCACGGGCTGTCAGGCATTCCTGTGTCTGCGTGCACCTCTGTGATCCCAACAGTTGTCTCCCGTCGTCTTTAGGGCTACCTGGATCAGCTGTCAAGAGCTCTTCACTTTGAGTACAGCGACGCCGGCATCTTTGTTCAAAGTCTGACTCCTTTCCAGGTACGTTTTCTCATTGGGGGGTTTTAAAAAACCAAATCTATTTCTGGGGTATTTTGCTAAGATAGCTGCTGGTGTCGTCGGTTTCAGACCCTTTAATTTAGTGGGAATCCTCCAGGCGGACGATCAGACCGCGTCTGCATCTATTGACGCGCTTGCTTGCTTTTGTGGGTAGCTTGCTTTGCCTGAGCACCAGCCTTCATCATCAAGCTGCACACGTTCAGGCTGGTTCACACCGAAGCCGGAGGTCTACGCTCGCCATGCCATCTCCACTCTGGGCGTCTCCAGCAGGACCACAGGCTACTGGCCCCACACCCTGCAGGTCACCGCCCAACCTGTGAACACTCCACCTGTGTTGAGAAAAGTCAGCACGTCTGTATAACTTCTGCTTCTCTCTGCTTCAACTTCACAGTGGAGACTCATGAAATGTGTTCCGGAATGGATCTGGGTGTTTGGATCACGGATGCTCGTCGGCTCGTGCTGAACATCAGCATCACCTGTCTTTTGGCAGCAGAGCTGGCTGTGTTACTCTCCCACACTCCTTTTATTACAGATTATATATTATATTATTACTATAGATTCCTGACAACCTGACGCTGCCTGACTGCCGTCACCCGGGAACCTGTTCCCACCGTAGGTTTGTAGGTTTTGATCATGAGGAGATCAGACATGTGCAGACATTTCATCTAGAAACACCATCTGTTTCATCTGTTGGCGTCCAAGATGGCAATTATGGGATGTTATTGTGTGTGTGTGTGTGTGTGTGTGTGTGTGTGTGTGCGTGCGTGTGTGTGTGTGTGTGTGTGTGTGTGTGTGTGTGCAGCAGTTTAAAGCACTGGACAGCATCTGTGAAGTATCTTGTAGGAAAATAAAGCTTTGCATTAAAGTGGACAGATGTCACATCATTTGCTGTCGGTCACTGATGCCGTGTTCAGATCCATTTCTGGGAGGGGGGGGGGGCAGGTTACACCCCTGGATGAGTTGCCAGCTCATCACAGGGGCCTCTGTGCCTGGCTCAAGGGCACCTCAGCAGTGGTCTGAAGGTGCTTTGGGGTTACACCGAGGACCCACACTGAGCTACCGCCGCCAGGTGGGCGTGAATGATGGGCGTCACCGAGCCGACGCCATGGCGGACTTCAGCCCCCCCCCCCCGTGGGAAGCTGGTTTCCGTGATCCAGGCGGCATGAATGGATTTCATGCTGAAACGTGAGGGAGGATACAGTTGTGGAAAAATACCAAAATAAAAAAAGATATATAACTGCAAGTAAATATTCTTAAAACTAGAATATATGATAGAGTTCAGAAGCTTCTATATATTATATATTTTAGATAGGGGTCAAACTTCTTACATTGACAGCAATGCGGATAAAGACAACTCTTGATTTTATACGTTTCCATAGCAACAAGGGTTCTTCATTGGCCAGTTATTGACCTCGGCCTTCAGCCGTCCCTGAGGGGCAGCAAGGACCTGATCCGGAACACCAGGGTCCGGCTCTCAGGGACCGACCAGCTGACAGCGGCCATGACTGGGATGGAAGCGTGTTTCCATTATTCCAGACTTTTGATTTGTTGGGAGCTCTTCCTCAGTGTCCTTCGAGATAAGTTGTCCACCAAACAATGACTGTTTCTTCACTCGGGCGCCTGGTGCACCTCCACACACGCTCCCTGCTCACAGCTCTTCTCCAGCGTTTGTTCAGGTAAGTGGGTGAAGTCAGCAGCTCTGTGGGCTGTGATGGGACTTTTGTCCAGTTTTATCACATCTCAGGTTTTAGGTTGCAGCTGAATGTGGAGATGGAACTCTGTGGTATCATCTGAACACCGAAGGTTCCTGAAAGGTGGCACAACGTTGCCGTCGGCAGAAATGTGTGATGACGCTTCGGAACAACAAGTAAAATCGAATTAAACTCGTGGTGGTCGACAGCGAAAATCTGGGATGTTACTGTGATTTAAAAGGAACAAAGGATGATTTGAATTCTTTGCCTCCATTTTGTCCTGGCAGCCTGTTTGAGCCTCGCCTGGTGTCAACCAGGGTGAAGCTTCCCTGTTGTGTAGCCTCCAAATCAGCAGCTGCGCCTCCTATCAGAAAACTCCCAACAAACTCCCAGTGTCCTTGCTAGGAATCGCTGCTGTCTGTCCTGACTTTCCAGCCAACAATGATTCCTGTATCGCCTCCACGGAACATCCAGTTCAGGAGGAACAAAGCGTTCAAGGATTCCCTGGAGGTGCACGAGCCCCTCCTGATGAAGCCTCTCACGCCTCACTTTCTCCCTCAGGAAGCAGATCCACGGCTGAAATGGGCGAGTGGGATTTGTTGGGCCGCCTGTTGGATAAAGTGCAGAGTCACTCCACAGTTCTGGGCAAGGTTTGGCTCACCGTGCTTTTTGTCTTCCGCATCCTGGTGCTGCAGACCGCCGCCGACAAGGTCTGATCACGCCCTCACCTCTCTGCACGGGCTAGGGAAGTCTTCCTGTTGTCTGTGCCTCCACAGGTGTATTTGTGTCTCACCTCTGCTCTCACATCTGTCCAGGTGTGGGGTGATGAGCAGTCTGACTTTGTCTGCAACACTCAGCAGCCGGGCTGTGAGAACGTCTGCTACGACCTCGCGTTCCCCATCTCTCACGTGCGCTTCTGGTTTCTTCAGATTATTGCCATAGCGACGCCGAAGCTGCTCTACCTCGGCCACGTCCTCCACGTGATCCACATTGAGAAGAAGGTAGAAGCTTGATTTAGACTCACCTGCTGAAAAAGGCTCATGTTTTGCTGTTAGCAACAGAGACGTGCGGTCCTGTAGGAGGTTTCTGCCTGTTAACGGACGTTTTTCCTGCCACTGTTGCTTCTCCGGAGGTCAGGCTCTGGGATTCTGCAAAGCTCCTAGAGACCAGCTCGGCTGTAGCGGACGCCATGTAAATAAAGTTCAGGTGGCGGTTAACTTGAGCTAGTTAGTTTTTAGCGGTAACCTGGTAACGCAGCTTTACGGCAGAATTTTGCTTTTTTGTATTAATCCATCACGCTCTGATTTCTTCAAAGGAGAAGGAAAAGATGAAGAAACAGGCCGAGTTGGATGCTCAGGCGTGTCTGTTCCTCAGGACCTACAAAGTTCCCAAGTACATCAAAAGCTCTGGCAAGATCAGCATCCGCGGCCGCCTCCTGCGCAGTTACACCTTCCACCTGCTGGCCAAGATCCTCCTGGAAGTTGTCTTCATCGCCGGCCAGTACTTCCTCTTTGGCTTCACCCTGGACTCTCGCTACGTCTGCCAGCGCCACCCCTGCCCCCACAAGGTGGACTGCTTCCTGTCCAGGCCTACGGAGAAGTCGGTCATCATCTGGTTCATGCTGGTGGCGGCAGTCGTCTCCCTGGCCCTCAGCCTGGTGGAGCTGTTCTACCTGTGCGTGAAAGCGACGAAGGAGTGCATGGCGAGGAGGCAGGACTACACGGTGACGCCCGTGACGCCCCCGGTTTCGGGAAGGAAAGCTTTCAAAATCTCCGATGAGATGATCCAAAATTGTATCAACCTGGAGCTGGAGCAGCATAAAGAGCAGAGGGGGGGGAAGAGGATCACCGGCGGGGCCAACGAGGTCCCCAGTATCATCTCACCTGACAGCAAGAGCAAGGGGGAGGTCCGTATCTGACGGACGGAGCCACGCCCTTTATCTGACCCGCTGGGGCACTGGGGCACTGGGGGGGGGGCAGCTTATTCAAATAGTTCCACGTTACATGGAAGGAGAGCTTTAAACTAGCCGAAAATGCTCTTTTATTAGCATTGCTCGCTACAGCTACATTATATGATCATTATGGTTTGTCATTTTTCAGTTTTTTTAATTGATGTATATATAAAACAATGCATTTCTGTGCTTTTGATGATGTCATGGTCTGATTTTCATCAATTTGTAACATTCGCTATAAAAATGGTGACAATTCTGATGTGACTCCCAAAGATGGACGGAAGCTGCAGAGACAAACGAGCTTAATCAGAAATACACCAATACACAGAAACTTAAGGAAGCCGATCGTACGTCTAAAGGAAATTCAAGACGTTGCTACTGCAACCCACCACCAGGGGGCAGAGGAAAGCTCTGCCAGCTCTTTTCTCATCCAGCTTTAACTATTTCTTACAATCAATTATAAACTGATCAAGAAAAAACAAAGTGAAAATTTGTGAAATCAAATAATCTTCAGGTGCATTTTTAATCTCAACTTCTTTGCCTGCATTTTTAAGCTTCTGAGTCATTAAAGTGTAATAACAACAGTGTGGTTGTCAATTATTACACGCCTCCGCCATCGTCTGCACAACGTGACGGCGCTCACGCCAGTTGTGCAATCCCTGACCTCCAGCCACTCGTATCCAAGGTCCACCTCGACATTAGGGATTCAGCGAGCGGCTGCGAGTCCTTCCTGAGCAGGTCAGCAGGTAGGAAGCATCTCTGGCTCCTCCGGGCTCTTCGCTCTTATTCACTGTCTTATTAGATGCTAACTTAGATGCTGCTTGGAAAGAAACTTTACAATCTTTATATTAAGATTTGGGGCTTTTTAGAGAAACAATTTTCCCTCCTTTCTTTATCTGAGACTCAATTAAGTCTTTTTTAGTAGATTCTTAGAAGTTCTGAGATGTTTAAATTCGTAGAAGTTATTATTTTTATGCTTTCAATCATATTTTTGGAAAAATATTCACGTCTCATTGGCGTGAGGCTTTAGAGTCTGGATTTAAGCTATGCTCATGTTGATTTTGTAGGAATTATTGACCATAGGTGAAGGGTTCATGGGGCAGAGGCACGCTGCCTTAACCACGTCGTAAAAGAGGGACAAATTAGCCATTTTTAACACGGCAGCGTATCGACCGGAGGGTTCGTGAACGTCTCAGCTGTGTCTGTGTGTTTTAATCATTTTAATGGAAAAGCTGTGTGAAACCATGTGTGGGAGGACATGGAGGACATAGATGGACGTCCGTCCACGGACCCCTTTAAGCTGAACATCCCAGAATGATCACTGAGAAACAAATTTCTTCTTGTGTTTCCCAGCACAGAATATTGCCTGATATCAGACACCAAGATGGGAGACTGGGGATTCTTATCGTCCTTGCTGGACAAAGTCCAGTCCCACTCCACGGTCATCGGAAAGATCTGGATGAGCGTCCTCTTCCTGTTCAGGATCATGGTTTTGGGCGCCGGCGCCGAGAGCGTTTGGGGCGACGAGCAGTCGGGTTTCATCTGCAACACTCAGCAACCCGGTTGCGAGAACGTCTGCTACGACTGGACCTTCCCAATTTCGCACATTCGCTTCTGGGTCCTCCAGATCATCTTCGTGTCCACGCCGACGCTGGTGTACCTGGGCCACGCCATGCACATCATCCACAAGGAGAACAAGCTGAGGGAGAAGCTGCTGAGCCCCGGCGGGAGCCGCCTGCTCAAGGTGCCCAAGTACACTGACGAAAAAGGGAAGGTGAAGATCAAAGGAAACCTGCTGGGGAGCTACCTGACCCAGCTCGTGTTCAAGATCCTCATCGAGGCGGCCTTCATCGTGGGCCAGTACTACCTGTACGGCTTCATCATGGTGCCAATGTTCCCTTGTTCCAGGGAGCCCTGCCCCTTCACCGTGGAGTGCTACATGTCCCGTCCCACCGAGAAGACCATCTTCATCATCTTCATGTTGGTGGTGGCCTGCGTCTCCCTGCTCCTCAACGTGGTCGAGGTGCTCTACCTCCTGTGCACCAGGCTCAAATGTGCCTCCAGGTCCCGCGCACAGAAGCTCACGTCGGCGGAACACCCCGCCACCCTGCCCGCTCCCAAATGGCCGACGGTGGACGATGCGCTCATGCAGAACAAGATAAACCTGGAGAAAGAACGCGGTCAGAGCATCGGCGGGAACCTGGATGGCGCCAAGGAGGAGACGCAGCTGCTGCGCCATTAACCCTTCGTCAGACCCACGCCAGCATTCAAGTGTCCTATATGTGCTTCTGACCCCGCGAGTGTCTGTGGAGCCACGTTGGGGACGTCGGCTTCATTCTCAGCCCATCGAACAAATCCAAAGTGTGTTTATGTTCTGCTAACATGCTAATCTGTACGGGGATCTCACCAGGGCCCAGTTGTGAACGTGTCCTTTAACTTATTGCCATGTTGATCCCTCATGATGATGATGATGATGATGATGATGATGATGATGATGATGATGATGATGATTCTACTGAAGAGGTTGTTTTTACTGCCAAGGCAGAAGTTTTATAGTTTCTAAATAAATGAACATTTGGATGGAAAATGGACTCGTCTCGTCTGTGGTGATGATATCGAGGTGACGCACATCAAATATCCGCCGCAGGAGCGTCAATAATGAGCTGGGAGAGTTGAATCCCAAAGTTTGAAATGAATTTCATATCTGATTCCTCCAGAAAATGTCAATCACAGACAGACGCAATACACAAACTTGGGAAAGATCAATATATGGAGAAAAGAGAACAGGGAGTCACCTTGATTAATCATTAAAGCCAAAATGGCTTTATCTGAGTATCAGGGAGGTGGCGGCAATAGCGTTACATATTAGCTTTTAAATTCAGTCATTTTTAATGGATGAGAATGTAAGAATGTTCAAATTTAATCATAAATCTCTGCGAGGCCCAGAAAGCAAGAAGAAATTCAGATTCCCTCAGCAAAAGAATGTATGAAACCAGATTTTCTCATCTAAATCTAATATTTTCTCTCTCTCTCACACACACACACCCACACACACGCACACACACCCACACACCCCCACACACATCCTTGTATTTCTACCTCTATAGAGACATGACCCGGCTCGCCCCCTAACTCTAACATCCCAGCTCACCCCCAACCACAACCTAAACCCAAACCCTTCCTCAACCTTTGAGCCACGTCTTCTCCCTCAAACGGTCCCTTGAAGTTGTGGGGACCAGCCAGAATGTCCCCACTTCACTATCCTGTCCTCGCTTTGCTAGTAGAATCAGTATTTTGCTACTCATCATGTAGCTGTACACACACACACATAAACACACAGAAAGAGTTCTGATCTACGTATCGGATCCATATCATAAATACAGATGTTGGTGCCCTTTGAGTCCTGATCAAATGTTCTGTACTGGAGAGTTTTATAATGATCAAGATGAAATGATCCTCTATGAAATAGGAATGATCCGCTCTGATTAACTACCATTAATTACCTACCCTGTGATAATAGTGATCAATTACAGGAGTCTCAGGAAACCTTCAGCTTTACGGCCCTGACAATCATTAACCTGCACAATCCTGCCGGCGCTCTGCCAAAATCTGTCAACACCGACCTTTTATCATTTTCAGATGTCCCGGCAACGTGACCCGTCCAGCTCTTGCGCAACGCCATCCCAGCTAAAGTTCAAGGTGCCGTGGTGGGACCGGCACAGTGCTCCTGCGCCCGCGAGCCGCTCTGTGTTTCCGCCCAGGGGCCCTTTCGTGTCGGGTAAGAGAGGCTTTATTGGGGTTTGGGATCATCTGAAAAATACCCGTGTTGTAAAATGATGAATATAGTGGAACCATGGAACCAAAATGGAACAAAAGAACCGGTTTTTCTTTTAACGTGACGTAACTTTTGTGAAGTTCTTGATTCTGTCTGACATTGTCGTTGTTGTGGCTGAAGATTCGTGTGAGGGTTAGGGTTAGGGTTAGGGTTAGGGTTAGGGTTAGGGTTAGGGTTAGGGTTAGGGTTAGGGTTAGGGTTAGGGTTAGGGAGCTCCAGTTACTGGGTCACCACCAGGAATGTTTGAAATGATTCCTATTTAGGGGTCCGACTGTAAACGTTGGGGCTGATTTGATGCATCGGGGTGATATAATATGTTGTGACCACATGAGCTCGGGTGAATGAGGCTGGCGTTTGTTGCTCAGATCCTGCACCATGGGTGAGTGGAGCTTTCTGTCCTCTCTGCTGGACAAGGTCCAGTCTCATTCCTCTGTCATCGGGAAGGTCTGGCTCAGCGTGGTCTTCATCTTCAGGATCATGATTATTGGAGCTGGAGCTGATAAGGTCAGTGTCCGCATGCATATATTGTTTAAGTCATACTTATGCATTTATACTTATTTTGGGGTGTGGGGCTGTGTCTTGGAGAAAACGCGCCCTCTAGTGGCCACCGTTGTTCATGCAAATCTGGCTGACAGCTTCTGAGGCTGACAGCCTTTTCCTGCTGATGTTCCTCAGCTCTTTCCTCTTGGTTCAATAGAGGTTGTTTGACTTCTGTGGATCCTGCAGGTTTGGGGCGATGAGCAGTCCAATATGATCTGTAACACCAAGCAGCCCGGCTGTAAGAACGTCTGCTACGATCACGCCTTCCCGATCTCGCACATTCGATTCTGGGTCCTCCAGATCATCTTCGTCACCACACCCACGCTGGTCTACCTGGGACACGTCCTGCACGTCATCCACAAAGAGAATAAGATGAGAGAATACATGAAGACTCACAGTCAGAGCAACCTTGCCAAGTACCCCAAGTACTCTGATGAGAAAGGCCACGTGGAGCTGAAGGGCAACCTTCTGGGCACCTACATAACCTCCATATTTTTCCGAATCATCCTGGAGATCGCCTTCATCGTGGGGCAGTATTACCTGTACGGGTTCATTATGGACCCTAAGGTGGTCTGCTCCCGGGCCCCCTGCCCCTTCACCGTGGAGTGTTTTATGTCCCGTCCCACCGAGAAGACCATCTTCATCCTCTTCATGCTCGCAGTCTCTTGTGCTTCGCTTTTACTGAATGTAGCAGAACTCTTTTACTTGTTGCATTTCCGCTTAAAGAAAAGGTCCAAAAGTCTTCCGGCTTTGTCTCTTGCCATTCACCCACACTTCAACAGTGAGAGCAAGGCCTAGCGGTTCCCCCAACGCTGTCGTTGCTCTCACCGTTTTACCTGTTTATTCATTTTTACTCTCCGATATATAAATAAAACAGTGTTTTTTTTTACAATCCTTGTAAATCACAGAAATTAAAGAAGTACAGAAAATCTACAAAAACTGAAAAAAGAAAGTGATTCATATGTATTTTCTGTGGGTTTTTTCTTCTTTTGTTTAATATTTATATCAGAATGAACCTGTGATTGAAGTGACGTTTAAAACGGACGCTGTGGCCTGAGACCCTGAAGGGCCCGAAAAATTTGATTTCAATTTTCTCAACGGATTTTGCGCTCGTTTCACGAAACTGTTCATTTTACATTGCTGCTTATTCCTGTTGTTCCAGTTTTTGCATTTATTGTTGCATTACAGTTGTTCTAAATAAAGCCTTCAAATGTGGCTGCTTGTGTTGTCACTGTCACAAACTAAATACACATTTGGGATTAAAGGTAACTTCATTTTTGAACTACACTTGTAATTGTAATAACAATAATTGTAATAGAGATTTCGTTTTTTATCCCAGTAGCTAGAGGTCAAAAGTTGGGTTTTTAATGAGACATTTCACCCATTAATTAGTTCCCCTCATAATTCTGAACATGATTGATAAAAACAAAACTATTCAAATAGTTCAAGAAATTCTGAGTAAACACGAGATGTGAATAAATGTGAATATTTTAATACATCATTTTATTCCCATCCGCATCCTTTTGCCACATCATCATTTATTGAATAGGGTTAAATGCACCACATTTTTATTTTGCTGGAATTTATCGTGGCATCTTTTTAACGTCAAAGTATCTGATATGTAGTATTTATTTATATCCAATTTGCATTTAACGATTATTATTATTGTTGTTGTTGTTATTACCATATAAATAAAGTCTGCGTCGTGTTTTTCTGCGTTACATTCACCTCTAGGAGATGATGATCGCTGTAGTGTTTTATTAACCTTCACAATAGTAAAAACGTCAGGATAAAGTCCGTGTTTAGACCTTCTCGTTGCTTTGATCGTCGCTGTTAAACTCCGACGTCGCTCCAACACGTTGCTCTACTGTCTGTTTCTGGTCGGTTGCATCTCGGTCTCCGCGCCGCCAGGGGGCAGCACCGACGCAGATGTCGCTCCAACACGTTGCTCTACTGTCTGTTTCTGGTCGGTTGCATCTCGGTCTCCGCGCCGCCAGGGGGCAGCACCGACGCAGATGTCGCTCCAACACGTTGCTCTACTGTCTGTTTCTGGTCGGTTGCATCTCGGTCTCCGCGCCGCCAGGGGGCAGCACCGGCGCAGATGGACAGGAGGCACCGCCCACTTCCGACACCGCCGCACAATAACAACAACAGCTGGAAGCAGCCAAAGATGGCCGCCGCAACCATGGCTGGGCTGAGTGCTCAAAGGATGGAGAAAATCAAATTCGAATACTTCTCCTCCATAAACTCGATGGCGAGGAAAATAATGCAGGAGCGCGAGCGAATCAAAGCCAGACACGGGCCGACCTGGGAGAAGATGACGCCGCAGGAGCAGGAAAACGCCATCGACAGCGGGATCGTGGATCCTCACATCCGAGCCCGATACGCGATGCACAGAATCGACCGGGAAGATGTGGACTGTTACCCCAAACTCAAGATCGAAACGGGACAAAAAATCGTCCATTTCGGCGAAGAGGTACTAAAAAACCAATCGAGTGGCTAGTTGATGGATATTTGGGAGATTTGGTCGGCGGTGCTAGAGATGCTAACTAGCCGCGTAGCATTCCCAGCGAACGTCACTGGAATGTGACCTGGAATGTTGCTGCGGTCTCAACGGATTTTACTCTAAATGCGGAAAGAACACGAAATTCTGACGGCATGTAGGATGATGGGGTCTAAATGGCCTCTCTTATTTGTAAAAGTAGATTTTTTCTCCTGTTTATTTATTCCTCTGATCTGCATTTCACTCGTTTCTTACGCAGATGTCTCAGAACTATTATTATTATTATTATTATTATTATTATTAATATACCTCGACATAATATCGAGTTGGCCGGTGGGAAAATGCTCCATTTTTTCTCTTGTCGCTCTTGTTGCTTAAAGCCCAATAAGAGCATCATAAATCAAAGGAACCTTTGAGAATAAACGGACCCCTGCAGAACAGCGATGTTCTATAACTGTCAGGTCAGGTTTAGTCCAGAACCGAGCAGAAACATGCTCCAGTTTCTGGAATAAGGCTTATGTGGCTGTGAAGCTGGTCAGAATGGCACGTTTTTGACTTTCAGGATTCAATATTTGTGTGCAACATTGAAGAAGATACTTTAAAACATTTCAGACTCAAGAAAGCCCCCAATATTATATATTAGCAATTGTATTACAGATTAGCAATATTATACTAATTTCTGAAAGGACTGGGATCATCCGCCCACAGGCGAACATTCCACTCTTACGATGTCACCGTTCCTCTGCGTTCTAAATGTTGCCATTGTGTTAAATGTTTTGTGCGACCAATAGAAGCTCTCATGCTGCGTTCCTGGTCTCTTTTTCTTTAGGACATTACCTGGCAAGATGAGCATTCCGCCCCCTTTTCGTGGGAAACAAAGGTGAAATATTCATATTTATGAATCAGGGCTTCCTGGAGTAGCTCCACATTCTGTCCTTCCATCTTTCAGAGCCAGCTGGAATTCAGCCTGTCGGGTTCTGCGGATCAGGGAGTTCCGACCCTGCAGGCCGACCCAAAACCCGCAAGAGTCACACCGACGCCGAAGGTGCGACACGTGTGCACGTCTGCGCTGCTTCTCGTTGCTTTAATTTGGTTTAAGATTCTCAACCCTGATCGATGTGACGGAAGGTGTCTGTCAGCGAGGCGCGCAAGCCGGAGGAGGAGTCGTCCTTCTGGAAGATCAGCGCCGAGAGGTCCAAGTTGGAGAGAGAGCAGCCTGATTTCCAGTCGCTGACCCCGAGCCAGATCAAGTCCCTGGAGAAAGGGGAGAAGCCCCTCCCCTCATATCTGCGCCAAGTACGAAGGGAAGGTTGGAAAAGCAACTTTCAGCGCTTTGCTCACTGATCCTTCTGTTTCCTGCTTCTCTCAGGAGTCCGAGCCGGCAGACCCTCCCGCTCCTGCCAAATCCACCAAGCAGAGAGCACCCAAGCCCCCCGCTCCTCAGCCCCCCCCAGCCAGCGCCGTCAGCGCCACTCCGGCATCCATCTCCATCACGCCGAGCGCGGCGCCGCCGGCCAGCGAGCCCGCGGCCAGCGGGGGCTGGGAGCGCTCTCAGAGCACCCTGCCATCGGTCAGCAACACCCTGGATGAGATGTTCTCCTCCAACGTCTTGGCCAAGCCTCCCAGCACCCCCACCTACCTGGAGAAGGAGAAGAATGAGGAGGGGTTACCGTCCAGCCCCTCCTTTTCCCAGGTGAGCTGCTCCACGGTGGTCGTATTTGCCTCCACAGGCAACACTAACCCTAAAACAAACGTCCTTTAAATGCCCCCCCCCTCTCCCACTCCTCAGTTCAACACCAGCAGCAACATCCTGAAGACGGGATTTGACTTTTTGGACAACTGGTAACCCCCCGGCCCGGATGCCCTACGCTCAGGAGCTGGCGCCCCCCCACCATCACAAGGACGGCGTTGCCATGACCACAGACATCTACACCTCACCGTCTCTCCAACCGACCAGCTTTTCTCCTCGTATTGATCTGCGGGGGCTTGTTGTCTGTGCCCCCCCCACACGACCTTCACTCTCCCGGCAGCAGCCGATGTCGTTTCACGTCGTGAGCGGTTGTGCGTGGCGAGCGCGTCGGGCCCACGGTGATGTCACGCGAGGACCCCTCATCCTTTACACGCCAGATAAATATATATATATTCACTTGCTTTGTGGCCCTG